>NC_079430.1:1137160-1204660 GCF_026213295.1 Gadus chalcogrammus | reverse complement strand
CACTATACACAGCCTATAGGGCAGTAAGGCAGTTTAACATCCTCACCCTTTGTCCTGGGTTCGGAGGAGCCCAGTAAAAGCCACCTACGTGGCATGTAGGATTGGCATTGTAACAGTCAAATCTATTTTTCTTATCAATCAACCCAGTGGCTAACACTCAGCAGAACCCTGATATGACATGTAAAGGAGAAAGGTTAAGCAGGATTACATGGGTTTTAAGAGAGGATTCTAGGAAAGTGTCTTTGGGGTGGGAATCACCAGGCTGAGAGAGAGAGAGAGAGAGAGAGAGAGAGAGAGAGAGAGAGAGAGAGAGAGAGAGAGAGAGAGAGAGAGAGAGAGAGAGAGAGAGAAGTCTTAGATAAGAGAGCATACAATCAGAAATATGAGGATCAGTAACAGTCCTATTGTACTGTTGGTAGATGTAACTTGGTGGAATGTTCTCATTGTATGCTATATTTTATTAATATTAAAAAATGTTATAAATATTATTATATATAATATATTATTATATAATATTATTTTTTAATTAGTGATTATGGGCATGTATAATGTTAATCTGAGCCTTGGCTGGATGGCTGCGCTATTTGGAAACGAATCCTCCCTAGTTGTGTTTCAGGTTCTGATGTCCTCCAGGTTAATGGGGACCCAGGAGGTCCTCCCATTCCCCTGTCTGCAACCAGCTCCAACTGCCCTCCTCACCTACAGCCTGGACAAAAGGCTGCCTCCCTTCTGCTCCTGCTCAGATCTAGTGGATTTCTTCAGGGTTAGGGCTAGTTTCTCCAAATGCATTGTGGGTTCCCCAGTTGCAGTCCCCATTCCCGTGAACCCCTTAGAGACTGTTACTTTGATTAAGAGCTTAACAAATTCACTTTAGAATGGACTTGGATAGTTCAGTTACTGGAGGCCACTACAACCTTTGTTACACCAGCAAATCAAACTTATTGAAACAATAATAAAGTAAAAACAATAATTGTGGTAACTTTTTTTTTTGGTAACTTTTTTTGGAGTTACCAAAAATGTTTATGCAATTATGTAATTATTTCAAACCTTTAAAACAATAGTCTACTCTGTTGTCAGTTGGCTGATTAACTATAAAGCAAATCTGCAGGCAAACTATTTGGTTTTAAAACATTTTTGGTAATTGCATACACATTGTTGAAAGTAAAAGTGCAATGTTAAGCAACCTGGAAGGGCAGCACTAGTTTGTGTGACTGCAGAATGTAAATAAATATGAGCTCATCCTACTTTTCCCTGTGTACTGACTACCAGCAGGTTTTGCTTATGTAGTGTGACAGATAAAACACAACAAACGTGGACATCTTATTGAATGGATTTCCTTTCACTACATGTCAGCTTGACTCAGCAATGCAATTTCAAAAACTGATTTTACAAAAAAAAATTAAATCACTATGATGACAAACGCCAACAATCACAGAAACAAATACCTATAACATAAATAGTGAATTTTAACACACCTGCAACCTTAATATAGCCTCTGTTTCATTCAGTTGCTAAGTAACAAATATTTATTTCCATCATTTTCATAAACTGCCTGTGCAAGGAATTTTTGGTTGTCGTGAACATATCTCACCGTCACCGCAGGGTGTGTAGTAACCTCAAAAATGACCCCATTATAATTTAATCCTCTGAATACAAACTATATTTTAGGGAAAAGTTGATCATAAGCGAGTCTTCAATATGCTTTAGGTTGAGTGTTGAATCCATCTGTCTTTTTCACTGGCACAATTTTTATTGGAGAATGCACCGCTGCCCTCCTGATATAAGTTCCACTTCAGTAAGGGTGTTCAATTCCGGGGGGAATATCATGTCTTCATTCCTCACTGTGGAATGATGACAGACTTGTTGTATTGAGTGTGGTTTACATTTTAAGAGGTATATCATCCTCTCTCATCTTACGCACAGAAAACACACTGAAAGTTATTTGGTAAATAGAGAAGACAAGAGACTGAGGTTGATCATTCCTATGTTTGGTGTCTGATTCATGAAGCTGTAAAACTAAGCTAAAACAGGAGTGTTCCCTTACTGTTGCCATAGTTGATGTGCCGGTCATGTCTCTGTCGGCACCGTCATATTTTTTGTTACATTTCCTTTTGTTTCAGGTAAATGAATGCAATGAACATTTTTATTGAAAATAGATCACAATAGAATATTGTGATCTCAATTCTAGGCGAGAAAAATCGTGAATCTCGATCTATTTCGCTCTTATCAAATACCTATTCTCAATCATTTGCCCACATGTAGAAGTTTGGTGCTAGCAATTACTGTGTAGAAGTGGCAGGTACGTAGAGGTTTGTGCTATTGATTTGGTTTGTTTATCAAAATCTTTTGTTCATGTTGGCACATTCAAGATACAATAATAAAAACAATTCAGTTGGGAATCTAACCCGGGTCTCACAGGGAGCAGGCAGAAATCTACTTCTCCCACTCACCTTACAATGATTCCCAACCTTTGCATATCAATCAGTGGTCATAAAAACTGTATTCAGATTTAGTGTTTTGAAGATGCATTCACTTCATAAATCATGACATACTGATCTCCTCTACATGAAAATACACATGCCGCTTTGAATAATAAAAAGTATCAGTATCAATATTTGCGATTCTGGTCCTATCACCCACCCCTATTGTCAATTCAACTGACTTGCACTAGCGCTACAAATAGCATCGTAACAAATGTCGCTAGTATTATCAATACAAGCTATTAAACAATTATTGGCCAAATTATTCCCCATTATTCACGGAGCCTGAGGTGAATAATTGTTTTAGTATATACTACACGTGAACACTCCAAAAATAAACACTCAGTTTGAGATCTCAATTCATGGGATATTGCCCAATATCCCGAGATAGCGAACCAATCAAACTGCACCATCTTAGGAGGTTCCCGTGTAACATATACTAAAACAGTATAGCTATCCAGACTGGAGTGGTTAGATTAGCTCCATGCCTGCATCCCGTTTCGAGATGTGGTATATAGATATCATTTCCTGAGCTAGCCAGGGTTCACGCTAGACTTTTTCTTGGGCGGACAAATGTCCGACACTATTCCAGAATATCGGACATTTGGAATATCTTCCGGATGTTATTCACTAATAATTAAATAATCACCAAAACTCCACATTTAAACGACAAACGACACAAACTAAGTTGCTTCCATTAATGCCATTTATTAAATTAGCCTAGGCAAAAAAACATAACAGCCATTCTCAGCAAAAATGGTAAACGGGTAAAAAATAATTAATTCGATAATTGCAATTCTTGCAGGCTACTTTCGGCGCAACTTCATGGCATGGAAGTGCTCCGCTGCTCGCGAAAAGTTGAAGTCTTTCAACCCCGGCCCAAGGCTCGATATGCGCATCAGCCTCGTCACCTTTTCCTCAGCTAGGCGGTTTCTGATAGATGTTTTAATCCTGTTTTGGAGAGAAAAGCCTCGCTCCAAACAACGCGTCATGTGACTATGTTTTTTTTTTAATTTTTGTAGGCCTACGCTTTAGAAAAGACATGAATGTGCGGGTGCACTGCGCTCGTTCATGAATGCCAGTTCGTGTTTGCCTCCCTGGTGAGCTCGACCAGGAACTCACTGGTTTTCATATGCTACTGATTAATTCATACCTAAATGCAAACTTCTTTTTTTTCTCGGACATGTGGGCCGTTTACATTTCATTATACCGGCCATGTGTGCGTGCAATCGGCCAATGCTTGGCTATAGCCGGGTAACTTGAACACTGGAGCTAGCGCATTGGCTAGCTCTGCTTAAAGGCACCCAGTGCAACTTTATGTAAACATTCAATGAAAAATAAACATTCAATTTCTAGTCTTTTTTACACATAGTAAGTTTCAATAACTCCATACCATTACATATCGACATTCAAGGAGCAAAGATGAGACGTCGCTGTGTGGTGAGAACTGATAGAAAATCGTAAACAACAACAATCGCCGGTGGGGAGAAGCCATTTTTCCATTGACTGGAAGCCTGCTTTATTTATTGTAGGTTACAAAAAATAAAGAAAATGGCGGCATTGTTGTTGTTATCGATTTTCTATCAGTTCTCACCACACAACAACGTCTCATCTTTGCTGCTTGAATGTCGGTATGTAATGGTATGGAGTTATTGAAACTTACTACGTGTAAAAAAGACTAGAAATTGAATGTTTATTTTTTAAGCCTCGAAAGTTGCACTGGGTGCCTTTAAACACCCGTCGATTTAAGTCCGCTAGCTGATGATCTGATTTAGCCAGATACCTCTAGAAACTCATAGAAACCTATAAAAGAAACCTCTACAAACCTCAAGAAAACTCTAGAACCCTATAATAGAAAATTACAGCAGGGAAACCTCTAGAACCCTATTGAACCCTACAACAGAAAACTGCAGAGACCTCAACCTGTAGAACCCTTTGACCTCTAGGAATCTAGATTTAGAGTTAGCTGAGTATGGTGTTAGGTTTCATTATTTGTTTTAAAAGCTTGAAATTGCTTTTACTCATGGACTCATGGCATTTAGAAAATTCAGAATGTTTCCGTCATTCTGAATTTAATGAATGACTTGTGCTGTTTTGGCAGCAATAGCTTGCGGATGTCTGGGGGACAATAGTTGGTGGTGGTTGTGGGGTAATGGAGGGCCAGCAGTATTGTTGTGTTTCCTGTTTCCTCCTGGCCCACTTCCTCTCTGGAAATACCAGACCATAATGATAATAATACACTGATGCAGCTTCAAAAGCCTAATAGTCCATTGTACTTGTATTATATATAACAACATAAATAATAGTACATTTTGCTTTTAAAGCAAATTGCATAAGATAAGGATTTTAAAATGTTAATTTTAATATCACAATACTTTTACCATTCATTGAATGATCATATTCTGCCAGCTGAAAAACTCTTTTTCAGCTAACTTACTTCACATATAAATCGAGTACGTCCCGTTCACAGGATAAAGCCTTGCACTCCCATCTGGGAGCTCTGCAGCAGGCCAGGGACACAGGGCCTAACGAGGGTCCTGATGGCCCCTCGTTAGGCCAGGGACCCTTTCTCCCTCGTTAGGCCAGGGACCCTTTCTCCCTCGTTAGACCAGGGAAGCAGGGCCTAATGAGGGGTCCTGATGACCGCTTGTTAGGCCTGACGAGAGGTCATCAGGACTTGTTTTACACATTCTGCCTCAATGTAATTATCCCTCTGATCAAATCAGCAGAGACCCAGAGCATCCAATCCAGATATTGATCATTAGTATTTATTGATCGGTAATGTGTGAACATGGGCAATATAAAATAAACCAGAAGAGATCGCTCCAAGAACAAGACAATCTATACCAAAACAGTGTATTTCTTTTTATCCTTTTTTTATTACGTATTGATTGATTTGAATGTTATTTTCACTCCAGTACTGAATTTAGAAAATACTCTGTTGAAATGTACTCACTGGAACTATAACGCAAACAAAAAAAACAGATAGCTACTGACCTTGTAAATTTGATTCCAAGAGAGACTCTGTGCTTAGTCCTGTTGTCCTTCAGAAAGTTGGTTGTGCTGTTTTCCTGAGCCTCACTTGTAAGTGGATAAAAGCATCTGCTAAATGACTAAATTAGTATAGGTGAATCTGTACGTCCCAGGGCCTGTCTGCCTGTGAGGTGACGATAAAGTTTCTGCTTTGATAAACAGCGGGACAGTATCACTCCCTTCCTGGATGACAGCCAATAAGGTTGTCAATCCGATCAGCCATCAGAGGGCCATTGGTCGGCTAATGTCAACAACACACTGAGCCTGAGACACACCAGACATCCTCCCCCACACCCTCCCTTCCTATTCCTCCCCTCTCCCTTCCTCTTCCTCCCCTTCTCCCTGTATATCCTACTATAAGATTGGCTCTCCTCCCTTCTCCCTCTCTCTCAATCTCCCTCCAGCCTCCCATCTCCTCCCTCCTCCCCTCTCCCTCCATCCTTTACACTCCTCCAAGCTCTGTTCTCACCCCATCGTCTCCCCACCCTTCACACACCTGCACACATCATATAACACTTGCTTCATTAAAGCTTCCAGAGTCCACAGTGTGTGTGTGTGTGTGTGTGTGTGTGTGTGTGTGTGTGTGTGTGTGTGTGTGTGTGTGTGTGTGTGTGTGTGTGTGTGTGTGTATGTGTGTGTGAGAGAGAGAGAGAGAGAGAGAGAGAGAGAGAGAGAGAGAGAGAGAGAGAGAGAGAGAGAGAGAGAGAGAGAGAGAGAGAGAGAGAGAAAGTGAGTAAGTGACTGAGCGGGTGAGTGAGTGAGTGAGTGAGTGAGTGAGTGAGGGAGGGAGTGAGGGAGGGAGTGAGTGTGCGTGCGTTCATGCGTTTCCAATGAGGAGGTTGCGGTTCAGCAGAACTATTTTGTTCCTGTCCCATGCGTTTTTTTTTTTATTATTATTTATTCTAACAGATAGCTGAACATTATAGGGTCCCGTCCTTTCAATCCCTTTTTTTCAGTTAATCACAGAAATCTACTGTATTTCTCCCAGTGTTTGTTATATGTGAAATGAAGCAAAAGAAATACGCTCTTTCTCCGGTAACGCAGTCGTTCGCGACGCCTTTCTTCTTCGTCGTTTCTTCTATTTGTCTCTAACTCATGCTCCAATCTTTCATCGATCGATGCGGATGTTGTGGATGCAACGGAATATATGATGCATCGCTGCAGCAACATTTAAGATGATCACGATGAGTTCTGCCCGTTCTGCCTCTGTGCTGTCTGCGATCAAACAAAAACAAACCAGTGAAAGCGGCCGTCCTTATCTCTTGCGAACCTCAACCCTACGTCATATCCCGCCCCTTGCAAGCCCACCCCCCTAAACCCCCCGTTGATTCTACTGATGTCGAAGCGACACCGATGTCTGCATATCGGGCATCAAGTGTGAAGAAGTGTGAGTGAACCTCACGGTCGATCCTCCTGATATACAAATGCGGAGAAAAGACGGAAGACGTGTGAAAATGGCTATTGTGATAAAACACACACACACACACACACACACACACACACACACACACACACACACACACACACACAATTGCTACTCAGCAGTATACAGCGGCCACAAACTTGTCCGGGTCCCGCGCTGTATATTAGCCAGATTAGCATTTTAGCTTAGCTTCATTATCTGCTAGCAGGTGGCAGGACCACAGCTGCTTGCTAAGGTGCTCAGCGTTAGCAACTCCGGGGAGTAGGAGGCCTGTGTTTATGCTGAGGCAAGACTTTCCTCCCCATTAGATAAGGAGAGGAGGAGGAGGAGGAGGAGGAGGAGGAGGAGGAGGAGGAGGAGGAGGAGGAGGGGGGGGGAGGAGGAGGGGGAGGGGCTTGGAGGGAGAAAAGAGGAGGAGGAGGAGAAGGCAAGTTGAGAGAAGGCCAGGGGTGAAGAATAGTGAGGAAGGATTGCAGGCTAGAGGCGAACATTTCTTTTAGAAGGATTTTCTTTTTATATATATTGTTTAATTCTCTTCTTGACAGCAGTCAATAAATCAAATGCTCTGACACAAAAACTCGGGCATCTGTGGCTGTCTCTGACATGAAATAAGCCTGTTAAATCATTTACGGTCAGAATGAAATGCTTGGATGACCTACCTGTCCGTATAACTAACTGCCTGCCTACCTGCACACACTGAGTGCCTGTACACTCATTGCCCATGACCAGTCTCCCACAAGGCCGGGCGGCCCTAATGAGTAGACAGGAGTGTAGAAGAGCTGAGAGAAAGTGGAAAAAGGACAAACTACAAGTGTCTTTCCAAATTATGCGAGATTGCTGGCGCCACTACCAGTCGTCTGTGAGAGAGGCCAAAAGAAAATATTTTTCTGAGATCATTTTGTTAAATTCTCACAAACCTCGTGTATTGTTTAAGGTAATTAACTCTGCTCTGAATGCACCACAGGCGTTGCAAATTGATGGGTCTCCTGCTGTGTGTGAAGACTTTCTCAGGTTTTTCATTGACAAAGTGACATCTGCTAGAGCACTTATTTCTCCACCTGCTATTGATCCCTCAGTCTCAGCTCCATGCTCTGTGTTCTTAGAGATGTTTGAGCCTGTAACCTTGTCCTTTGTGGAGGAGATTGTTGGCCACCTGAAGCCCTCAGGTTCTCCAGCAGATATTGTTCCTCCTCGACTTTTTAAGGAGATTTTTCCAACTATTGGACCTTCTTTTACTGCTGTCATTAACAGTAGCCTATCATCGGGAGTCGTGCCGGCTCAATTTAAACATGCTGTTGTGCAACCCTTGTTAAAAAAACCTGGACTTGATCCTACTGTTCTGTCTAATTTCAGACCTATCTCCAAACTGTCTTTTCTGTCAAAAGTCCTGGAAAAGATTGTTCACTGTCAGCTCATGGACTTTATAAATGGACAGAACATTATAGAGATTTTCCAATCTGGTTTTAAAACATTACACAGCACCGAATCAGCGCTGCTTAGAGTTTTTAATGATATATTTTTAGCTACTGACTCTGACCATAGTGTTGTCCTTGTGCTCCTAGATTTGACTGCATCCTTCGACACAGTAGACCATGACATCCTCATTGCTCGTCTGGAGCAGTGGGTGGGTGTCAGAGGCACAGCACTACAATGGTTCAGGTCTTATTTAACCCAGCGGTCTTTCTGTGTTGGCCTTGCTGAGCATGTGTCCTCCACTGTCCCGCTATTACATGGGGTTCTGCAGGGTTCGGTGCTTGGCCCCCTTTAATTTTCCCTTTATTTACTCCCACTTGGCTCAATTCTTAGGAAGCATGGTATTTCTTTTCATTGCTATGCTGATGACAGCCAGATTTATGTTCCTCTTAGAAAGTCAGAAGCGTACAGTATTAAGCCTTTGTTAGACTGCCTGCAAGACATTAAAGCTTGGATGTCCCTAAACTTTTTAAATTTTAATGAAAAAAAGACAGGTTTTCAGTGGCTCTGGTGTGTCCCCCCTGGTTGACCTAGGCTACCTGGAACAGTTCCGTAGGCCAATCTTAAATAACCTGGAGGTTAAGGTGGACACTGACCTCAAATTTGACACCCAGGTAAAAGCTGTGGTGAAGTCCAGCTTCTTCCAGCTAAGGCAGCTGGCAAAAATTAAACCAATGCTTCAGAGACAGCATTTTGAAACAGTAATCCATGCGTTTGTGACCACCCGGCTGGACTACTGTAATGCACTTTACATGGGGATTAGTGAGGCCTCCATTGCCCGCCTCCAATTAGTTCAAAATGCCGCAGCTCGTCTCTTGACTAACACTAGAAAGTACGACCACATTACACCTATTCTGGCTTCATTGCACTGGCTACCTGTACCTGTATTTGCGTTTAAAGCCTTAAATGGCCTTGCCCCACCATACCTCTCCGAGCTGCTAAAACCCTACACTCCTAGCCGTTCACTTAGGTCAGCTGACCAGCTGTTTTTGGCCACACCCCGTACCAGGCTAAAACACAGAGGAGAACGTGCCTTTGCGGTAGCAGCCCCAAAATTGTGGAACACTTTGCCACTCCATATTAGACAAACTACATCCCTGTGTCTCTTTAAAACCTTGGTAAAAACGCACCTTTTTTATTTGGCCTTTTGGACACTTGATGGCGTGTTGATGTGATGTAGAAGTGTTGGGTGGGTCATGTGTTTTTACTTATTTTATACTTATTTTAACTCTTTTTCTGTGTGCAGCACTTTGGAAACCCATGTGTTTGTTTAAACTGTGCTATATAAATAAAGTGGATTGGATTGGATTGAGTAAGGCAGGTAGTCATGTGTTTTTTTGGATGGAGGCCTGATGCCAAGGGTGGGATTTTCTTTGGTTGGATCCTTTCAAAATCCAGTTAACTCTGGCTGGTGTCTCCAAAGTTCCCCACCCAGCTTTACAGTTTTTCTCAGTCGATTTGGTACATTTCTCAGATCAGAATTGAAATTCTCAAAACTACCTGTTCAATCTTCACATCATTGTGTCACTTGTGCACATCAAAAAAGCAGTTTCTCATTTCTTTGAACAAGTTGCAAATGCTTTGGTACATTCATGCAAATTATAATGCATGATTCTCTGCTCTTTCCTACATTATCAATGGCTTATGTCATGTTGATCAAAATGTTTTGCAATGGGTGTCTATTGTATAGTCTCACCTCCACAACATTTAGGTATTATTTCATTGCATAAGTCTTTACATGCAAAATGGTTGAACAAGTTGTCATAATATGTCAAGCATATTTCTATACATTTCCATTGAACTTTTTTTCTAAATCTGTCCTGAATTGGTAAATTGCTACCAGGTGAATCTTGGTGTTAGATCAACCAACGATCAAAGGTGCACCTCATGAACCATAAACTGGCAAGTATATAGCTGGAGCACAACATAATGTTACATTGTCTGACAATGGAAGGACAAGGAATTGGACGGGGTCAACAGCCAGAGCAGTGGCGTCTTTGCAGTAGGGGCCAGTGGGGCACGGCCCCACCAGAGAACGCTGCCGTGCAGGGCACGATTATACTTTTCTTTTTTTTTTCAAAAATGTCATTGCGCATAAGTTAATAATACATTAATTGTTAATAATTAATTACATGTCCGCAGTTTTAATTTGATGAACACAATTGTTGTAGTGTAGTAGTTGTGTGTGAAATAGTTCGTTGCTCCGTCTCGTCTGTTCCGCTCGGTGGGGCACAGCCGAGATGGCCCCGTCTGCTGCAGTGTAGAAAACTGGTGCTGTTGCGCGAGCAAGCGCGTGCGCAGCGCCCGCTTCTGTTTCGGCGGTGGGGCCAGAAGTTTAGTGCCCCAAAGCTCTTCTGATTGGCTGATTTGATTGTAGAAAGGGCAGGGTTTACGGCGGGAGCCGATCAGATCTTGCTAGCTGCCTAACGTAGTTACTGTTACAGTTACTGTTACAGTAAATAACAACAAATGGACGTTTCATTCATTAAATGATGAATCGTGTTGAGTATCTGTCTCATGTGAGATTTAGCACTTGAACAGAAGTTGGAGTTAAAACGTTTGGGACCACATCGCCCGACGGATTTAATCATTATTCAAGAGGGAAAGGACAAGAATAGATCGTTCAACCAGGAGTGGTTCAAGCGGAAAATAATGCTTGTGTTTCACCTCAGCCACACAAAGGAGACCAGACAGCACTGTCCTTAAAGGAGCATTTCACCGGTGCAGACATGAATATGTATTGAAATTGGGTCCTATATGTAGTCGAATAATAAAATAAAATTCTAATTTGGTGCCGTCTTGACCGAGAAAAGGCAGAAAGTGACTTTTTGGCGCTTGTGGATTGAAGACAACAACTCCCACCATGCACAGCTTCGCTGGCGGCCACTCCCGCTGATCATCTCCGCCTATCGGACACCTCCTTGTTCCATCTACTAATGGAACAAATCAGCGTGGAGCTTGAACCGACGTCACTAGAGTAGTGACGCTTGCACAGAAGCATACGGCCGACATCTTTCCTTATTCTGGGTGGAAATAGTAACATAGTTACGCCATTAAATGCGTTTATGTAAACATTTTTAGCGAGAAATGTGCATTTTAATTTCATAATGTTCGCTCGTTGAATTTGAAGGATGTTTGGTTTGATAGTTATGACGAAGAGGGAACGCTCCATTCACTTGCATGGACAGCGTCTCTGGTTGCTAAGCAACCGCAACGTCTTGGCGGACTATATTATTGTTATTTATATCCGAGATTATTTAATTTAACCCGATCTAAACTCTATCATGCACCCAAACATGGCGGCGTTTGGGTTTCCTACCTCGGACTCCTAAATCCAGCGCAGCCACAGGCGCCTTGGCGCGTTGAACCAATTTTTGTGACACACAATGATCAAGCGACAAGTTAGGCACGTTACACGCGTTTGGTGTGGCCGTAGTCCGTGTCCACCAAAAGCGTTTTTTTATGCGGTTTCACCCAAAAAATCGGCTTCGTGTGGACGGGGCCAAGAAGGCGAATACACGTCACCAAGACGGGGAGACAGCGCCAGGCGACTTACGCCACTATCTGCCAATGGATCGTGGATGCCTGGGCTGATATAACAGTCTCCACTGTGGTCCAAGCTTTCACGAAGGCAGGAATAATCACTGAACTGCCAGGCAACAACAGCGACAATGACTCGGATAATGACGAGAGGAATCCGGGCATGTTGGATGCCGTAGGCCTACTCGCCCAACTGTTCAATTCGCACACACAAGAATTCGAGGAATTCGTAGACGGGGAATGAACTGAAAAGGTGAGCTTATTGTTAAGAGATATTGATCAGATATTGTTAATATGCACATTAACGTTTGAACATCGTTACCATGGGAGTGACCGGAGTTGTCAGAACGCTTAATAAAGTTTGACTTTATCTGACTGTTTTGTTGACATTCTCTATAGCACAGCTCGGTCTTGTCGATGCATAACGCAACCCCAGTCAAACGTTTGACTGCAGTATCTTCTATTCTATGCGCCTAATAATCCGGTGCGCCCTATACATGAAAACAGTTCTAAAATAGGCCATTCATTAAAGGTGCGCCTTATAATCCGGTGTGCCTTATAGTACGGAAAATACGGTAGTCCTCGTTTGTATTTCTTTCGAAATGGTGAACTTTTGCATGGAGCCATCTTCTATGTCAGATCCAGTACCCTCCGCCAATGTACTTCAGTTTTATCAACAGCCTCTGTTATCTTAGCTTCAGACGCTGTGGATGTTAGTTTCTGCTGGTGAAGTCCCACCCACTGGCACTGCTCTAATAGGTCTGTAGCGTCAGTGGGTCCCACCCCCTAGAGGGGGGTGGGACTAGTGGTTGTAGTCTTACGAGAATCATCTCCTCTTACACTTCCTGTTTTCTTGTACGCAAAAATCGTCATATTGCGTCATTAAAAACAGGAAGTGTTGGAGATCGATACGGATCTCTCCAGTCTCTCCAGAAAATAAGGGAATGATGCTAGACCATTCAAAAATATGCGGGGGGTTCTAAAAATACAAAGCTTATGTGAAATGGGTGAAGTTTCCCTTTAAAGCACAGGTAATTACCATCTTAGCCCAAGACTGCACTGTTATTCCTACACCAATCAATGCATGTACAGTTTACCCTAAGGAGATTGTGCTATGGTCACATTTCTAGCAATCACATGGTCTGTCAACAAATTACAGAACAAACAGTCAAAGCGTAAATGTGAATCTTGTCCAGTCTCTTTTTAATCTCCCACATACACTACGGTGTAACTTACAATTTACAATAATTGTCTTCAAAACTTTAGCCATAGTTTACATCAGAACATCCCTCCAGAATACACTGTTATATTGACAACATGACTGAGCAATTTGACTGTCTTATCCGTACACAATGACACAAGGACTTGTCATTCTGATGGCACTGACATGTTCATCGACACTGATATTTACTTTTGAGAAACGAAGTAAGGATTTTGAGCAAGATACTGGCTTTTGTAGGAAATCCATGGTGTTTTGCTATTTGTACAAATTGTTTTGAGAAATGCACTTACTGTTTTGCTATTTGTACAAATTGTTTTGAGAAATGCACTTACGGTTTTGCAAATTTCAATTCTGATCTGAGAAATGTACCAAAGCGACTGAGAAAAACTGTAATATGAAGCTGTAATCAGGAAGTCAGTCCACCGTAGCAGAGCCTGGATAACTACACGACAGACACGCACGTGCACAAACACGCACACACACACACACACACACACACATGTGCACACACACACACACACACACACACACACACACACACACACACACACACACACACACACACACACACACACACACTTATTTCCGCCCTAACAGCACGTTGCTATGCAACTGCTACAGAGGCAATAATAACAAGTAATAACAAAAATGTAGAATCAACTGAAAGTCAATAAGTAAAGAGATTTTATATGGATTATTTTGCCGAGTAACCCCAGTTAGCTAATCACATATGGTATGCATTGAATTAACAAAATGTCAAACAATATCAAAGAAATGATCACTTACAGAACAACAAAACATGTTGGTATGTTGGTAATATTTTAAATCGTTAAGTACGATTTTACTTCAAAATTCGCCATACTACCGAAACACAATATAACCTGAAGGCAAATCTCTGATCGCCATCAACGGTTGTTTTAGGCAAGTTGTGCATGGTTTAGATGATGCAGATGACAATTGAGTGTATAGAGTCTGGTAAATTATCCAATTAAATGAGTCCTGAAACACGATGGAACCAGATGGAACCAGATTGAACAGTTCAATCTGGTTCCATCTGGAACCAGATTGAACAAGAAGATTGAACAAGAACACAGGGGACTATAATGGCTTCCCAACAAAATCAGCCAAATGAGAAGCGTCAACACAGATCAGAATTTCACTACATGATTGACACTGATACAAGACAATGTGTCAATGTGGTAACAACACACAACACACAACACAACTCAATAACAGTGTGGTGATAGAGGACCTACAGACTGTCTGTCGTTTGTCAAGTGTCAGTGTGGAAACAACACAACCACAACACAACACAATAGCAGTGTGGTGATAGAGGACCTACAGACTGTCTGTGGTCTGTCAAGGGTCAGTGTGGTAATAACACAACCACAAAACAACTCAATAACAGAGTGGTGATAGAGGACCTACAGACTGTCTGTGGTCTGTCCAGGGCGCTCAAACCCAACAGAACTCCTTAGATTCAGGCTGAGGTCGTTTCAACTAGGCTAACCGCAGCCCAGAGGGACAGACAGATATAAATACAATGCAGACAGACAGGCAGACAGAGATAGATATAATATTGACAGACAGGCAGACATACATATAGACAGACAAGCAGACAGATGTATAATGTTTAGACAGACAGATATGTATGCAGAGATGAACACAAACAAACAGAAACACACATATATATATATATATATATATATATATATATATATATGTGTGTGTTTCTGTTTGTTTGTGTTCATCTCTGCATACATATCTGTCTGTCTAAACATTATACATACATCTGTATGTATACATACACATAGATAGATAGATAGATAGATAGATAGATAGATAGATAGATAGATAGATAGATAGATAGATAGATAGATAGATAGATAGATAGATAGATAGATAGATAGATAGATAGATAGATAGATAGATAGATAGATAGATAGATAGATAGATAGACTGATAGACTGATAGACAGACAGACAGACAGACAGACAGACAGACAGACAGACAGACAGACAGATAGATAGAGGGATGGATGGTCTACTGACCTCTTTGAAGGCAGCGCAGTGTCGCGTGTCATTCAGCTGGTGTAACTCAAGGCTCTCGCGCCGCTGTATAAATGAACCCGGTACACGCGATAACACGCGCTGCAGTGAAAGCGAAGCGACACACCAATCCAATTAAAGCATGCGATCCGATCCCAGCCGGAACATCACCTGCGTCTGTCCCCGATGTCTCCCGTTATACAGTGTACGGTAAAGCTGTTAAACTACTAACTTTATCGCCTATGCGACGTAGCATCCGGAGGAGGCTCCGGGCTGCAACACCGGGGGCTGCTGAACCGGTAAATGAGCCCACCGGCACGGTGTTACCGCAGAGAAGACGACACGACGGATACTTTGCCGCTCACGAGACAGCGCGAGGGCTCCGCAGCTGCAACGGGCCAGACCGGAGCGGGGCGGTGTGCTCGAGATTGCAGCACTTCAATGACATTGAGCTGAGTCAGTTTACGCGCGAGCCTCCTCTCCCACCCCGCGCTCTGAATAATGCAGGGCCCGCGAGGTCCCGGAGGTTTCTGTCCCGTTCCAGAGCAATCAGAGAGCGAGCCCAGCGCGAGGCCAACACAATGAGACGGAGCCGCGGCTCGTGTTACCGCGATGCGGCCGCGAGCCCCTATTCAGCGGGGCAACAATCTGGCCCCCACTCGGGCTTTTGTTTCCCCCCACCACCACCACCACCACACACACACACACGCACACACGCACACACGCGCACACACACACACACACACACACACACACACACACACACACACACACACACACACACACACACACACACACACACACACACACATACGCCGTCCGGTGAACCTTGGGGTTTAAAAAGCTGTGAAGCCATTTTCAGAGAACTCGGTCCCACCAGAACAACATGGCGCGGAAACAACAACAAACATGAATTAACTCGACAAAAAGCACTATTAGGAAAAAGTATGATAGGAAACGCCATTAACTTTTCAAACATGTTCAGCTTTATGTCGGATGTCTTTCAGCACACACCCACATATCTCAGAGTTAACACACACACGCACACACACACACGCACACACACAGACAAACACACGCGCACACACACACACACACACACACACACACACACACACACACACACACACACACACACACACACACACACACACACACACACACACACTCACACACACACACACAGACACACACACACACACACACAAACTGGACGTCAGTCTATCATGACCCCTGTTGCAGTCTCTGGCTCCCCCTGGTGGTTTTATTGGGGTAAAATACGTTTGTGTGGCGCATTAGGTGTGACGTAATAGAACGGGTGTGTTGTGGGTAGTGTAAAACGAAGGATCACGCGGGAAATCAGTCGGAGTCTACAGTGCGAACGGATAGTAGCCTTTTATGCTTTGTTAATGTACCATTGTGGAAATAAAGAAAGCCTAATTCATTGCTGCAACCCACCAACGCCTCACTGTTTGTGCTTCGGCTATGTTAACCGGACAACTAGACAAGCAAGTTACCTGCAACGAGCCAAGTAATATAATTCAAAACAGCTCGCTCCCAACTACGGTTCGGAGCAGGGAAGCTGAGGGAGGTAACACTGGGGGCTCGTCCGGGATTAACAAAGCAAGAAGAAAGTGAGAGGACGTCGGACGGTCGGACGCAGACTGAGCTAAAGCTAAAGGTACCGTTAATGCTTGAAATAGGAGGCCTGTCGAGATGGAGTCGAGATGGATAAGCACCAACCCATTTTTAATAGATGTAAGAGACACTGATATGGACCCAGTTAACCACATGGACGGCCGATATGCCGACGGCTTTAACCCCTTCACGGCTAGCATGGAGCTAACGTTAGCCGCAGACGGAGGGATTGTTCACGGCCATACGCCGTCGCTCAACCGAGCATTCCCCCCCACGCCACCGCCATCACGGTTGACTAACCCGTTCAACCCCGTGAATTGTACGGCACAAAACCCTTTTGACCCAACCCACTTACTGTCCCCTCAGTTCACTTCAACACCTTTTCCACCCTCTATGCCCCAGCCCGTGGAGCGTTGTGGAGTAAGAAGCTATGAGGATAACTATGCCCCACACCGCGACACCTACCAATACGGCCAGTCAGCTGCGAGAAGCGCCAAGCCGGCGCCACAGTCATCACACACAGCGCCAGATGTTGTAGCGATGGACAACAGTGACGATGAACATTATGGATATAGAGAGAGAATTCCAATATTGAAGCCAGGCCATTTTGATGGAATGGGCTCCTGGAAAGACTTTATTCACCGGTTCGAAAGCTGTGCAATGGCAAATCATTGGTCAGATGCAACAATGGCAGTGCAACTGAGATTCAGCCTGAATGGCGCGGCTGGAGCTATCGTCCATAAAAATCCCAGATCTGACCGTTGGAACTACCGGCGGATTGTGGCTGAAATAGAGACTGCCTACGGGCCGCGCTCCGAGCATGCGGCAGCCATCGGCATCGAATTGAGACAGCGGGTTAGGGGGCAGAACGAAGCGCTGCACCTCTTAAGGGATGATATTTATGAGAAAGTGTCCATTGTGTATGCTGACCGTACAGAGCTGGAGCAGGACGCCATCAGTGTGGAGGTCTTCACCAACGCCCTGGCCGACGCCGAGGTGGTGCAAAGGCTACTGGAGAAGCAGCCGCGCACCCTGGCCAGAGCATATGACATCGCACACAGCTATGAGACCACCAGGAGGGCCGCCAGAACAGTCACACAATTCATGCAGCCTGGCCAACGCAGCTTTGTAAATCAGAGAGCCAGGGCCGCCACGGTACGTGAAAATAACAGCATGCCAGCTTGTGTAGAGCCAGTGGGGGTAGCTGTCTGGTCCATCGACTCACCAGAGAGGGCTCCAAGATTTAGTCCGCAGTGGCACCAGAAGAAAACCACAAATGTCAAAATGCCTATGGGGGATGTTCAGTGCCACAACTGCTCCGGTCTAGGGCATATGATGAGAAACTGCCCTTCTCCCCGTCGACCCAGACAGCAAGCTCGGACAGTCAATAACAACACAGCCCCCGACACAGAGTCCAGACCCCCAATAGAGCCATCTGTCGCGGAGGTCCTGCAGGGCATCGGCCCCGGTGGTCTGGCAGTGCTGGGGGAAGTCAACCTACCAGTACGAGTTGGGAGCCGAGCTACCAATGTGAACTTCATCATGGCCGACACAGCAGAGAGCACCGAGGTTATCCTGGGGCACCCTTTCCTACATCAGACGAGTGCCCAGCTGGACTATGGTCGCCGGGAGATAACCCTATGCGGAGAGAAGGTACCTCGTTTTAACCCAAGCCATCAGTCCCGGGTGCACATTGTCAGAGTGGCCCGCACAACAGTGTTGGAATCGGGGTGTGAGTATGTAGTCCCCGGCACCGCCCACCTCCGCCACGCTGACGGAGACCTGATGCTGAGCCCAACTAAAGGTTTCATCGAAAAACACCACGTACTAGTGGCTCACCTCGTCGTACAGGCGCAGCGGTCCACCAACGTTCCCATCAGAGTCTTCAACCCTGGAGCCTTACCTGTCACGTTGAAGAGAGGCGTTGTGGCAGGGATCCTACAACCAGCAACGGTGTTAGGGAAGCTGGAGCCCCAGCCACCCCTCGCCCCACCGGCCTCCGAACCGATTAACTCTGTCTCTGCTTCTTTGCCCAGCCACCTGCAGGTCCTGTATAATGAGAGCTGTGCTAGTCTGCCAAAGGGGGACCATGAGAGGGTGGCCTGCCTGCTACGGTCATACAGTGACGTCTTCTCCACGGGGCCCACTGACCTTGGCCGTACTGGCCTCGTGCAGCACGATATCCTCACCATCCCTGGTCCACCTGTGAAACAGCAACCACGCAGGATGGCTGGAGACAAACAAACTGCAGCGGACCAGCAGGTGCAGCAGAGCCTGGACACTGGTGTGGCCCAACTCAGCCACAGCAGCTGGGCTGCACCAATTGTTATGGTAAGGAAGAAGGACCAGACTTCGCGGCTATGTGTCGACTACAGGCTCTTAAATGAGAGGACCATTAAGGATGCGTATCCACTGCCCCGCATCCAGGACACCTTAGACACATTGTCCACCGCCAGGTACTTCAGCACGCTGGATTTAACATCAGGGTACTGGCAGGTGGAAATGACGCCGAGAGCCCGAAAAGCCGCTGCTTTCTGCACCCGTAAGGGCCTGTTCGAATGGAATGTGATGCCTTTCGGACTGTGCAATGCGCCGGCCACATTCCAGAGGCTCATGGACCGTGTCCTGGCCGGGCTGCAGTGGGAGACCTGTTTGGTGTACCTCGATGACATCATTGTCCTGGGGCGGGACGGCACCGACATGTTGGAGCGGCTGAGCCAGGTGTTCAACAGACTACGCGCCGCCAACCTGAAACTTAAACCATCAAAGTGTTTCCTGTTCCGAGAGCGAGTGGCTTACCTGGGGCACATCGTCTCCAGCAAAGGTATCGCTACTGACCCCCAAAAGATCCAAAAGGTGACTGAGTGGCCCGCACCCCGAAACGTCTCTGAAGTGCGTCAGTTTGTCGGCCTGGCCTCGTACTACCGACGCTTCGTCAAGGATTTCGCCACAGTTGCCAAGCCCCTCCACGAACTCACCAAAAAGTATGCACGCTTTAACTGGACGGATGAATGCCAGGAGGCGTTCGAGCAGCTGAAAAGCCGGTTGACGTCAGCGCCGGTGCTGGGCTATCCCCTCGACAGTGGCCAACTGCTCCTCGACACAGACGCCAGTGACTGGGGAATCGGAGCAGTCCTCTCCCAAGTGCAAGAAGGTGAGGAGAGAGTGCTAGCCTATGGGAGCAGGAGAATGTCGCCCACTGAGCAAAACTACTGCACCACCAGACGAGAACTTCTGGCAGCTGTCGAGTTCACCTCTCATTTCCGGCAGTACCTACTAGGGAGATCATTCATCATACGGACTGATCACAGCAGCCTGCGCTGGTTGACTCGGATGAAGGAGCCTGAGGGTCAGCTTGCTCGCTGGCTTGAGAAACTAGCAGAGTACGAGTTCCTGGTGATCCATCGTCCAGGGAGACACCACCAAAATGCGGACGCGCTCTCCAGAAGACCCTGCCGGACGTCATGCCCATGCACAGTGCCGGAGCCTAGCCTCAGTAACCAGTTCCAGCACAAGGGGATTCAGTGCAACATGGCCGAAGAGGATGAAGAGGATGCCGTGGAAACTCCTGCAGAGCAACCTCCAGTGGGGGTAGTGGTGCCTGAAGAGGATGCCGTGGAAACTCCTGCAGAGCAACCTCCAGTGGGGGTAGTGGTGCCTGAAGAGGATGCCGTGGAAACTCCTGCAGAGCAACCTCCAGTGGGGGTAGTGGTGCCTGAAGATAGCTATGGAGGCAGCCCTGCAGTTGAGTCTAAGCATCTTCCAGTGGGGGTAGCGGACGTTTTCAGTAATGATCAAGCTGGCTCTCTGTTCCGACCAGGTGTCTACAGGGTGAGTGAGCCAGCCCAAACCAACCTGTTCAGTGGTTGGACCCAAGAGCAGTTAATCAGTGCCCAAGAAGCTGACCCAGACATAGCACCAGTGAGGAAGTGGATGGACGAGGGGAGGAGCAGGCCACCCTGGGCGGACATAGCACCCTACAGCCCTGCCACCAAAGCCTACTGGTCGCAGTGGAAAAGGCTCTACCAGAAAGATGGCGTTTTGGAAATTCTACTGCACAGATGGAAAGGTGTTCTATCCACAGATCCTGTTGCCTCAAGAGTACCGCACCTCAGTCACGGAGCAATTGCACGATGGCCCAGTCGGTGGCCACTTTGGAGGAGAAAGGACACTCGCACGTCTCAAGGCCCGGTACTACTGGTACAATATGAGGGATGACGTCACTCTGTGGTGCCGCACCTGCACCAGCTGTGCTGCAAAAGCCCGCCCGAAGAAAACACCTCAAGCCGCCATGGGCACAGTGCGAGTTGGTGCCCCCTTCGAACGCATCGCAGTCGATTTAATGGGACCATTAAATGAAACTGAAAGGCGCAACCGCTACATAATAGTAGTACAAGACTACTTCAGCAAATGGGTGGAAGCCTACCCGGTTCCCAATGAACAAGCAACGACGGTGGCCGAGAAGATTGTTTCCGAGTGGGTGTGCCGGTACGGAGCTCCACAGTGCCTACACAGCGACCAAGGTACCAATTTCGAGTCGGCTGTGTTCCAGAGAATGTGTGAACTGCTGGGAATCGACAAGACACGGACCACGCCGTTTCGGCCGCAGTCAGACGGCCAAGTAGAACGTTTCAATGCCACCCTGCAGAAAATCATAGCCACCACTGCGGAACGATGTCACTGGGACTGGGACATCATGACCCCATATGCAGTCATGGCCTACCGGGCATCCAAACACAGCTCCACGGGCCTGACGCCTAACATGATGCTGTTCGGGCGGGAAATTACCGAGCCAGTGGATCTTGTTGCTGGGTTGCCACCTGACCCAGACAACACTACTACCCCTCCATCCTATGTTGTACAGCTCCGGGAAAGGCTCGAGCTATCTCACCAGTTGGCCCGGGAGGCGCTGGGAAAATCTGTCGAGCGTGCCAAACGGCAGTACGACAAAAATGTTTGCAGAGTCCAACACAAAGTTGGTGATGCAGTATGGTTCCTAGTCAAAGGCACCAAGAGGGTAAAGGATAAAGTGCGGAAGTTCCTGCCTTCCTACGAGGGTCCGTACTTCATTGTGGGCGTACTGGACGACTTGGTCTACCGGATTAAAAAGGGTCAGAGGATGAAGATGAAAGTCGTTCATCACGACAAACTCAAAGCTTACCATTCCAGGACAGCACTAGACAACAGCTGGACATTTCGGGAGGCTGGAACGTGGGCACCAGTGGAGGCGCCACCCCCGTCGTCAGACCCCAGCCCTTCAGAAATCGACAGCAGTCCCCTTGACCTTTGGGGCACGTCACCAGAGACGGAGGACCCTGTTGTGGAGGCCCTTCCAGGCCTCTTCTCTCCACCACCATCACCGAGCAGCAGCCAGCTTCCTTGCCACCCCGCTGAGCCTTCGCTGGAGGAGGCTGGGACCTCGCATACGGCCAGGGGAGAAGCTGGTCGTCCTCTTTTGAGCTCCACCCCTCGGCGTCGACCCCGGAGGGTCCGCAGAGCTCCTGACATGTTTGGTGACTGGATTGATCACTGAGCATAGTTGCCTGAGGTTGGGTGTAGGCGGATCGCTGCCCTCCTCAGAGAAAAAGAGTTCCAGTAAAAGACAACAAAAACAAGAGTTCCTGTGTTGTCCAAACCAAAAAAAAAAAGAAGTTCCAGTATTGTCAAAGCAAAAGAGTTCGAGTATTGACAATAACCAAGATTGTATTTCCAGTAGTGTCATTGCAAGGTAACTCTCCTATGTTGAGGTTAAAAATGTGAAGCTTTATACGATTTAACGGTTTGATATTGTTGTTTGCTGTCACCAGTCGGTGGTTTGAAAACTAATGGTGCGCATAGTTTTATTGGAGCATCCTGGGTATGTTTACCGTTGAGGCACTTAATGGGCATGCGTGTGAAAAACGATTTGGAAGAAAGAAAAATGTTATTTGTATAATAGAAAATGTTGCCCTATTTTTGCACTTGAAATCCTACACCCTGTAGTACGCTATTGCACTTGAAATCTTACACCCTGTAAATTACGCTAATGTATGAGTGTTCATGCCATTTGCCTACATGTACGAAAGGAGTGGGGAATACGCTTTAATTTACGTTTATAGGCATTGCCTTTTCACCTTAACTTTCCACTGGAAGAGGACCCCTTCAGGGCCTGTGGGAAACACATGTTATGGTTGGATGCTTGTATAATGACGGTCTAATTGGTATTTTCCTGTGTACAGTGTAGTGATGCTGGAGATATGTTAAGGGTTTAAACATTCTCCAGAGTGGGGGTAGTGTTGCAGTCTCTGGCTCCCCCTGGTGGTTTTATTGGGGTAAAATACGTTTGTGTGGCGCATTAGGTGTGACGTAATAGAACGGGTGTGTTGTGGGTAGTGTAAAACGAAGGATCACGCGGGAAATCAGTCGGAGTCTACAGTGCGAACGGATAGTAGCCTTTTATGCTTTGTTAATGTACCATTGTGGAAATAAAGAAAGCCTAATTCATTGCTGCAACCCACCAACGCCTCACTGTTTGTGCTTCGGCTATGTTAACCGGACAACTAGACAAGCAAGTTACCTGCAACGAGCCAAGTAATATAATTCAAAACAGCTCGCTCCCAACTACGGTTCGGAGCAGGGAAGCTGAGGGAGGTAACACCCCGGTCTCCCCTGCTCAGCCGACGCAGATCGCGTTAAGACGATGAGGTTCCTGTGGTCGGGGAAGCAGTGGTCTAGCAACGTCATTATAGCCTACTTTTCCGTGGCCGCGTGGGACTGTAAAGCCTCCAATTAACGGCCCGTTGAACGAGACGTGAAGACAAACTCAAAAACGAATTCCATTAACGTTCTGTCGTTTTATTTAAAAGGCACAAAGCACCACGTTTTGAGAAGAGAGTAGCCCATCCTTATAATATAGAAAACATTGAATGAATACAAAACTAGAATACCATAGTAAATGATATTGTCCAAACCCTGCAGTCCTCCCTGGGAAACCCCACATTGACAACAGATCAAGTCACAGAACTTTATTAGATCCGTAGAAGTAACGTCCACATGGATTGATGTTGAGTTTTCCTAGGGTGACCACACCCCCTGTTTGCCTCTGTGCTGTTCCTGCCACACCTCAACTGGCCTGGCCTGCATCAGCTCATGAACTCCCCTTCAAATACACCTGGCTTCCCTGCTGTCGTCGCCAGATCGTAATTTGAACTTCAGTGGTAGTTATACGTACCTGACTCCAGTATTTACATTTACTAGTTATTTATTCTCTTGTTGAAATCTCATTTGGCATCTTTGTTTTCCTTTTGCCTCTCTCTTTCGTGGATCAACAACTAAAGCCTGCCTGCATCACTCCCTCAAGCCTGAAGCTCCCCACTCTCGACACCTGTTCATACTCAAACTCAGGGGCGGATGGTGTATAGGGCCGATTTGAGCGACGCACTACCAACTGGGAGAAAGAGTATTTTTTTTGATTTTTTTATTCTATCACGGCAAAAGTAGTTTTCAGTGTTCAAGGGCGTAACCACGCATTCTTTGGGGGGGTCGTGCCCCCCCCAATGTTGAGAAAATACTAACCTGTCCCCCCCAATATACAGCAGGATAAAATGTAAAATATATGTTCTCTTTTTATGAACCCTGTCAATGGATCGGTCTCTTGTTATGTCTTATTTATTTTCAATTTATTTCCGTTTGTTAAGTGTGTGAATCCCCCCTCCTAATTGTACACTTGTGCGATTTAGTTTGAAACCACCTCGCGACTTTCTGCGTTGTCATGGTTACCCCACACTCTTTCTTCAGTGAGAGCCAAGAAAGTAAAGTTGAGTAATGGAGGATTTGAGGTTACCTAAAAAGCAGAAGAAACTGGACCAACAGCCAAGCATACGCAGTTTTTTTCAGACAGTAAGTAACTTGATACCGAGCTTTGAGTAAGCAAATAAAACGCGTAGCCTCGTAAAAGCAGAATATTAAATATAGCTCATGAAGGTCAGTCGCTGTTCTTTTGATAAAATGACATACGATGCAGGCAGCACAGAGAGAGAAGGAGAGAGACAGGCATGCTGAAAGCAGTGGCCAGACAGGGACATGCTCTGAACATGCAGGTGATCAGGTGAGTCATTTGAATGTAAGTAACGTTATTTAACGTGTTGGAGAGGAGGTAACGGACAATTTAAGGTTGCTTAAAAAGCGGATAAAACTGGAACCAGCAGCCGAGCGTACAGGTTTTTTTTTTCTCCAGACAATTAGTAGCTTGATACCGAGCTAAATGTGTGAGCAAATAAAACGAGTAGCCTGATTAAAATATGAGTCGCTGTTTTTTCTGATAAAATGACGTGTGGTCACAATGCAGGCATCACAGAGAGACAGGGAGAGAGACAGGCATGCTGAAAGGGGCGGGGCAGACATTACATTATTACACTATTCCTTTAGATGTGAATTCAAATGGTCAATGTAGTCCTCGAAACTATGTTCTAAATGTCCAAATTTTCATATCTGAATATAGAATTGTAGGCAATGCACTTAACAAATAATAATAAAAAATTGGACCCCCCCAATGTCTAAACCATGGTTACGCCCTTCTAGACCTATTATTTGTCATTGTCCTATCAGAATCGTCAGATTCAAGTCGCGTTTCAAATGGTCCCGCCTCTATGGGCGAATTCATCGACGTGGAAAATCGCCCAAGCCTTCTCCGTTGACTCTAACGCCTCGTTTCCACATACGTACATTCTCGTATGCGATCCAACCGTCTCCGACCGAAAGTCCATTCATTCCTATGTGATTCTCCGTAATGTCCGTGTTTCCTCCGAGACTCCTCCCCTCCGTAAAATTTCTGTCCGGTATTTCCGTAATATACGTTCAAAAAATGTAACTTTCGCCGTCGTTTTACGGAGATACCGTATGAAAGTTTTTATGTTTTTCACAAAACATGTAAGTACCTGGCAGGCCAAACTCCTCACCAATCTCTTTCCAAGCCTGGTTGGTTTTGTTTTTATCTCTGTATATGTCGATCCTCATGTTCCAAAGTACCAGTCTCCTAAAAACGGCCATTATCATACGCTCCCCCATTTTTTCTCCGTAAATAAATTCATGTACGTGTGTAAAACACTAGCGACTCCTTCCGTAAATTTACGGAAGCACGGATACGAAAAACATGCGTATGTGGAAAAGAGGCTTAAAGTTAAAACTTTTTTTTTCGGAAATTGAGCCTTCAATGCATTTTCAATGGGGATTTGGGACTCGCCCTAACGTGCTTGCGTCATACGTAACCGAGCAAAGAGCGTGAAGGGATATCTTCTATCAAGTCACTTGCTGATTTCAACATGGCTGCTAATCTGCGCAATTCCGTTTTGTCTCTCAAAGAAGTTCCTTTTAGTCGACGATCCAATTCAGAAAAATTGGAAATGAAATATATTGTATATAGTTCTCTGCAAACCTATGGTGGCATCATGCCTTCAGTGTGTATATTGTATATAGTTCTCTGCAAACCTATGGTGGCATCATGCCTTCAGTGTGTATATTGTCTATAGTTCTCTGCAAACCTATGGTGGCATCATGCCTTCAGTGTGCATATTGTATCTAGTTCTCTGCGAACCTATGGTGGCATCATGCCTTCAGTGTGTATATTGTATACAGTTCTCTGCAAACCTATGGTGGCATCATGCCTTCAGTGTGCATATTGTATATAGTTCTCTGCAAACCTATGGTGGCATCATGTCTTCAGTGTGTCTTGAACAACCACACATAAAAGGTTGCACATATTATATTGATATTTTATCGTATTTGTCTAAATGCATAGGCCTACTTAACTGTAGATAGATTTATGAGTGAAGTTACCAACACAATAGATTGTCCGTAACACACTCAGCCCTTTTAGAATCACATTCTCTCACTCTCACTCTCTCACAAACACACATACAGATAGAGACAGAGAGAGAATGTTAACTTGTGTATACCGGTAATTCCCAATTATTATTGATGTATTTGCACTTTTAATCTTGCTGAATTCTACAAGGCAAATAAATTAAGTAAAAACTTAGTTCCCCGGCTCCATTCGTCTTTGTAAGGAAATGTTCTATTTTGTCTTTATTATTTTGTCAGAATGCACCAGAATGCTTTGTTTTTATATGAAAAGCACAAAAAAATCTTCGGGGGGAGGAGGGCCCCAGACCCCCCTACAGGGGTTTGGTTTACAAACTTTCTGCCCCCCCTATAATAAAATTCACCAGCCGCCACTGCTCAAACTCCCGTCCTGTCTCTGTGTTCTGCTCTTTGGTGCCGCAGCTATTGAACCCTAACGTGCTCTAAATTAGGATTCAGTTGCTCTTTGTGATAGACAAAGCTGCTTTTAACTCACAGGTATTTTCTGCCTGTAGGGTAGTTAGCCTGAAAGCTATTGTGACAGGTAATGTAACGTCGCTCCACATTGTGCCGCTTGGCCGTCACAACAGTCGCCCACAAAAAAGACACACACTTGTCTTTCACAGTAGTGAAAAATAACTTCCTCCCAATCATTCAGGGAATGTTAAGTTTTCTTTGTCTTTTCTGCCCCGTGTTTCTTTATTTTGTGGGTAAACCCCGCATCTAGCTCAAGATTTAAGTTGTGCTCGCTAGCTTGTCTAAGCAAAGAGGGCAAAGAGTGCTATTTTTAGAACATGCCCTGCGGGCGACCAGATGCCCACATGCACAGTGTTGGCTACCCCTGCCATAGAGGTAAAAACCTCTGCTGGCCACCCTTAGCCAAAGAGCATGCACCTGCTAGCATCTTTAAACTCACACCTGCAGATACACACACACACACACACACACACACACACACACACACACACACACACACACACACACACACACACACACACACACACACACACACACACACACACATCACTCTCTCTCTCATACAAACACACACACTCACCCACACAAATCACACTCGTAAAAACACACACACACACACACTCTTCTCATACACAGAAAAACACACCACATTCTCTCTCAGAAATACACACACATACACAAATGTTCTCTCTCTCTCTCTCTCTCTCTCTCTCTCTCTCTCTCTCTCTCTCTCTCTCTCTCTCTCTCTCTCTCTCTCTCTCTCTCTCTCTCTCTCTCTCTCTCTCTCACACACACACACAAACACACACTTACCATGGCGGGGTGAGGCTGTCTGAAGGTTGGAACTTGGAAGCCGTTAACATCCGTCCTCCGATAACCTACAAACATATGTTGTTTATATTATTATCAATATATATTAATCTACAATAAAGGTGGGTTTCTAAATTGAATCATATGGGAAAACATCCCCCCCCCACCACACACCGACACAAATATGTCTACCATATGTAATTCAGTCATTAGGTCATTATGGATGCATTGTTATCAGCGTGTGTGTGTGTCTGAGTTTGTGTCTGTGTGAGTTTGTGTGTGAGTGTGTGTGTCTGAGCTTGTGGCTGTTTGACTTTGTGTGTGTGTGTGTGTGTGTGTGTGTGTGTGTGTGTGTGTGTGTGTGTGTGTGTGTGTGTGTGTGTGTGTGTGTGTGTCTCAGTTTGTGTGTGTGTGTGTGTGTGTGTATTTGTGTATGTGTGCGTGTGTGTGTCTCAGTTTTTGTGTGTCTGGGTTTGTGTGTGTGTGGGGGGGGGTCTGATTTTGTGTGTGTTTGTGTGTGTGTATATGTGAGTTTGTGTGTGGGTATCTCACATTTGTTTGCGTGTGTATCTGAGTTTGTGTATGTAGGTTGCGTGAGTTTGTGTGTGTGTGTGTGTCTTAGGTGTATGTTAAACACTTTGTATGAATAACCTGTTCTCGATTATTATGTCATGCGATGAGGTCATAAAATTTGATTATTTAATAAAGATGATGTTGACAATACATAACTCATCTGTCTGTCTCTTTGGGTTATCTGTATGCCTGTCCGTCCAACCCGGTATCATCTGATTTCGTGCTCATGCGCACGAACGTTAATCTATTGAATCGTGTACCAGAGCACGATTGTCCGACTTTTTTCGTGCTACACAGAACGAAATGTAAACAAATGCATTCTGAATGGGAGCGTTTCTCCGATGTTTCCATGCTACACAGAACGAAATGTAAACAAATGCATTTTGAATGGGAGCGTTTTTCAG
Source organism: Gadus chalcogrammus (assembly GCF_026213295.1). Classification (NCBI taxonomy): domain Eukaryota; kingdom Metazoa; phylum Chordata; class Actinopteri; order Gadiformes; family Gadidae; genus Gadus; species Gadus chalcogrammus. The sequence goes on along the minus strand of NC_079430.1, from coordinate 1,175,702 downwards.
GCGAGAGAGAGAGAGAGAGTGCGCAGATAGTACAGTGCACCCTCTAGTTATATATATGTCAATATTTCAGATTTTTTGAGCAGACCTCCTCAATAACTGAAACGAACGTGCTCCACAGAACGCGCGTTTCTCAGACAATTATCGCGCTCCACAGAACGAAAAGAGAGAGAGAAAGAGAGAGGGAGAGAGAGAGAGAGGCTTCAGAAGGGGTGTGCGCAGATAGTACAGTGCACCCTCTGGTTATATATAGGTCAATATTTCCGATTTTTTAAGCAGACCTCCTCAAAAACTGAAACGAATGTGCTCCACAGAACGCACGTTTCTCAGACAATTAATGTGCTCCACAAAAAGAAACGAGAGAGAGAGAGAGAGATTAAGAGGCCTCAGAAGAGGTGTGCGCAGATAGTACAGTCGACCCTCTAGTTATATATGTGTCAATATTTCAGATTTTTTAAGCAGACCTCCTCAAAAACTGAAACAAACGTGCTCCACAGAACGCTAATTTCTCAGACAATTAAAGTGCTCCACAAAACTAAACGAGAGAGAGAGAGAGAGGCTTCAGAAGGGGTGTGTGTAGATATTACCCTCTAGTTATATATATTGTAAATATTTCCATTTTTGCATTTTTGAAGCAGACCTCCTCAAAAACTGAAAATAAATATCCTAAATAAATAGAAATAACCGTGGTCGACAGAACGAACTGTAAACCAATGCATTCTGAATGGGAGCATTTCTCCGATGTTAACCCTAGATGCAGGGGCGGATGGTGTATAGGGGCAATTTAGGCGAGCACTACCAACTGCCTCTCCTGGAACCGTAACCTTATCGTGGTGGAGAGGTTTGCGTGTCCCTGTGAACCTGAGGGCTGTGTTGTCTGGAGCCTTGTGCTCCTGGTAGGGTCTCTCATGGCAGAGTGGTCTCAGGTGAGGGGCCAGACTAAGAATGGTTCAAAAACTCCAATGAATAACGAAAGAAGAGGAGATGTGACCCGGCCCGGAGGAAGCCCGGGGCCCCCGTCTGCAGCCAGGCCCAGACGGAGGGCTCGATGGCGAGCGCATGGTGGCCGGGTTTGCCACGGAGCCCGGTCGGGCACAGCCCGAACAAACTACGTGGCACTCCCCCTCTCTTCATCCCATGGGCCCATCACCTGTGGGAAGACCCGTTGGGGTCGGGTGCGCAGCCACATGGGTGGCAGCGAAGGTCAGGGGTCTCGACGGACCAGACCCGGGCGGCAGAAGCTGGCTCTGGGGACGTGGAACGTCACCTCGCTGTGGGGAAAGGAACCGGAGCTTGTGAGGGAGGTGGAGTGCTATCAGTTAGATCTGGTGGGGCCTCCGACTTCGACTGGGTGCCTCCCTTGGGACGTGTTTCAGGCACGTCCAGTGGGGAGGAAACCTCGGGGAAGACCCAGGACTAGGTGGAGAGATTATATCTCAACACTGGCCTGGGAACGCCTCGGGAAAGGGAAGTCTGGGGCCCCCTGCTTGAGCTGCTCCCCCTGTGACCCGACCCCGGATAAGCGGATGAAGATGAGATGAGATGAGACTACCAACTGGGAGAAAGTGGCTTTTTTTCTAACAAATTCTATCACAGCAAAAGTAATTTTCAGTGTTCTAGACATATTATCTGTCATTGTCCAATCAGAATCGTCAGATTCAAGTCGCGTTTCACATGGTGCCGCTTCTCTGGGCGAATTCATTGACATGGAAAATCACCCAAGCATTCTCCCATTGACTGCCATTGGGCTTCGGCCTCCTAATTGATCATTGTAGTATAATTGAATGCTCTCTTTCATATATATGATACCACCACCACTGGGACGTGGCAACAATTCTCCAAATCCATATGGGGAGGGGGGGGGGGGGTGTACTTGTGGACAGTAGGGGTGTACACTAGACATAAATAGGAAGCACACTCAGGAGGAGGAATGACCTCTCACACATATTTAATTAATTGTTTCAAATAACCCTGCCTCGTTAAATCAATGAGCTTGGTGTTTTACTTTCAAGAATAGGTTATAGACTGTGTCACTATAAAATCTGTCGATGCGCGTCTCTCAGGGTATCGTAACAAGCCACCAGACAGAGATTAAAAAAAGTTAATTAAGAAAGTAACTTATTAATTCTTAACTGCAGAAAATAGAAACATCCAATGTGCCTTTAGAAGGAAACCTTGGAATATCTGTCTATTTCCTAACCAGCAGACCCTAGTTTACCACAAAAACAACACAATTGACGGCAGCTCCATTGCTGTGTGGTTTTTGGAGCCATGTAAGGAGCAGAGGGGGCGGTGGATAGCAACCACCATCGCATCCATTACAGTCAAGGAACGTGGACGCAGCCCCATTGAAAAGAATAGGGCATGTCATGATTAGAGCCGTTATTGTAATGTGTTTTCCGCGGTGGACCAACGTAGTTATACTACATTCTGAGAGTGAGACTGGGTTTAAGGGACGTGGTTAGTTTCAGTTTTTGATGGGGTCTGCTTCAGAAATCAGTTATTGTTTTGACCAATCCATAACTAGAAAGTGCACTGTGCCGCCCTTCTGAAGTCGAAAAAAATCTCCCGATTGAAATCCATTGGTTTAATATTGAATAAATTACATATTAAAATATATGCTTTATATTATATTTAAATATAAATATAACATTATTTAGGTATAATATTATAAGTAGACCATGTAGCTTTTATTCAATAGCTAGATCTGTTAGAGCGTGCCCTGGTCAGCAGCTCCCCCCTTCTGAAGTCGAAAAGAATCACCCGATTGAAATGCATTGGTTTAATATTAAATTAATGAAATATTAAAACATAGATTATATACATAAATATATAATTATTTTGTTATAATATTATGAGTAGACCGTGTAGCTTTAATCAATTATCGTTATAACAAGATCTGTATGCTAGAGCGTGCACTGCGCAGCCCGCCCCCCCTTCTGAAGTCGAAAAGAATCACCCGATTGAAATGCATTGGTTTAATATTGAATTAATTAAATATTAAAACATAGATTATATATCCTATACAAATATAAAATGATTTAGTTCTAATATTATAAGTAGACATGTAGCTTTTATTCAATTATCGTTATAACAAGATCAGTATAGAGTGTGCACTGTGAAGCCCGCCCCCCCTTCTGAAGTCGAAAAAATTCACCAGATAGAAATGCATTGGTTTAATATTGAATTAATTAAATATTAAAATATGTATTATATATAAATATACCATTATTTAATTATAATATTATAAGTAGACATGTAGCTTTTATTCAATTATCGTTATAACAAGGGATGTCAAATTAACGCGTTAATTATATAGTATAGTGACCTTTGACCCGGTGCGTCTTTTGCGTTTAAACCAAATGGAGGCAGACGAGAACACGCTGCTCGGCCCCGTGAACGAAAAGTTGAAGTCTAAACTCCAAGACGGAACTGTTAGTTAGGGAAAGTTAGGTATTTTTTTTGCCATTTCCTGAAATAATTTATTACCAATAGCTTTTATTACCATGTGTTCCTATAGGTGTCTAGTAGCACCTCCCAATTTATCCACGGCCAAATCCTGTGGGAATCGCCTTGAGAGCCAATCAAAGTTGGGGTGCCCAGAGGGCTTGGGTAAAAATAGTGGGAAAAAAAGAATCTACCAAAAGTGCCTTTTGAGATGGCTTACTAGGGATTTTCAAGGATGCTGAATCAATCCCAGTCTTTAGTAAACAGTCTTAAATATTGATCTGTCAAATTTAACCTATGGGTCCTGTTTGAAAAATGTAATCTGCTCATTAAGTTCGAGATAAACACACTCTGAATAACTTTTTTTTAAATACACTACAGTAATGCACCTGCTATGCATATGCTAAGTAGTATGACCTCTCTGCATGTGGAGAAGAAGCAGGATCGTTGCGAGAAAATATAAAGGTAGTGGTGTATTTTGCAGCCGCTTTTATTCAAAGCGTGCAAATTGAACCCTGGTCTCCCGGATGTCAGTCGAAGACACTAGCCGCTGCTCCAACACGGCCACAACAAAATTACTTTCTGACATGGTAAGTAAATCATTTTGCTTTCTAAATTTTAGTTGTTTATTTATTTATAGGCCCCTGCATAATTTTATCTCTTAGTTACAGCCTAAAATGAATGTTGCTAGGTAGCATCCAGCTTAAGTTAGCTAACATTAGGCTAATGTAAAATCTAGTAGCCTACCTTAGCTAAATAAACCATTGTAAATAGTCTCTGTGTCATTGATCAACATCAATTGTGTTGTAAATTGTGTCATTTTATAGTGGTCTCACTATATGATTCAAAGTAAGATTATTGTTCATGGGTACATATCGGGCCCTATTTTAACGCTCTGAAACGCAAGTGAGAAGCGCCAAACGCAAGTAGCTTTGTGGGCGGTTCTATGACGATGTTGCTATTATACCGGCGGATAAAGATGCTGCTGTAAAAAGCAAGGAGTCAAATGTATTTCTGCTTGTGGGAACTGTCATGGTAACTCATGCCAGAACATCAATCTGCCAGATGATAATAGTAGTGAGGTAGATGCAGGGGAGTTGGATGAGGTTTGTTAAAATGTCAACTGATAACGCAAGTTTTGATTTGTAATTGTTAAATTAATGATATTTTTAGGGATTTGGACTCATTTTTACTCAAAACAAATGACTGGGATAGATTCAGCACACCTAAAAAACCCTAGTTAACCATCTCAAAAGGCACTTTTTGGTATAATTTTTTTTCCCACTATTTTTACCCAGGCCCTCTGGGCACCCCAACTTTGATTGGCTCTCAAGGCGATTCCCAGAGGATTTGGCCATGGATAAATTGGGAGATGTTACTAGACACCTATAGGAACACATGGCCAAAAAAGCTATTGGTAATAAATTATTTCAGGAAATGCCAAAAAAAATACCTAACTTTCCCTAACTATGTAGATAGGAACACCGTTATCTGCAATCTCTGTAGTAAGGAAATTTCCTATCACCGGAGTTCATCAAATATCAACTCAACACAAAACATTTGGTAGCAAGCTCGCAGGTACGAGCTGCCACAGCCCCTGAAGCTGGCGCTAGCAGGCAGCCTCGTCAAGTCACACTCGATTGAGATGCATTGAATCTTGAGTGAGATGGAATTGTCATTAATTTGATCTTAAAATGCACTGTATGTTAATGAAAGACATGTTTTAAGTAAAAACTGCATTGAACTTTAAAGTCTATTATGTATATTATTCATTGAATCACTCATCTGCCATAATTTACTTGAATTAAATTATTTTTAAATACTTTCTCGGAAAAATGTAAGTATGCGATTCATTTACATTAATTAATCACAGAGCCTGTAATTAATTAGATTATTTTTTTTAATCGCTTGACAGCCCTAGTAATAACAAGATCTGTAGCCTATCTGCACTTCCACCAATGTGTAGGCCTAAGTGTGGTTCAGGTACCAGACAATATAAAAATATTTATAATATAAAAACGATGTAAAAAATAAGGTTATGGGCCGAATTCGGTTAAAATTCAGCCTCTGCTGGCCCACAACTAGATTTTCTCATTTCCTCGTTACATGCTTATGACCATGGAGCCTTTATTTTCTTGCCGTTATCATTACATCCTTTCTCGTTATATCCAGTGGTGGGCCGTCAGGGCCAGCAGGGCCTTCTCTGCTGGCCATGTCAAAATCTAAATAATATATATATATTATTTTTTTCTAAATTACATTAATTTGTGTCTGAACGCATCTTAATTCCATATTTTTTTCACTACTTTCAACATAATTCCAGAAGGAAAACCGTTTTTTTTTGTAAGGCTGAGCTCAGCTGAATAACACATCACAGCTAGGTTACATGCACCGGCGGGGCCAGCAGTGCACCAAAAGTATTGCTACCTTTTTGCTGAAGCTGAATGTTGATGTGTAGTAACAGAACGACCCCAGGGCCCAGCAATATGCCGGCGCTGGCCCCCGGTGATGTCATCAGCGAATTTTGAATTGTTGGCGGTACAGAGTTGATAGTGAAGTACTATGGCCATCGCCTTCACAGCACCTAGCGATCCTGTTTCTGATCTCCTTCGTTTGCCTTTTTCAAGGCGATCGTTTGGAGAGAAGACAGATTTAATTTCAAGAGGAAGACCTACACTGAAGCCTGATGGGCTCACCCAGGCCGGTAAAGGTTTTGTGCGGTACTTTACAGAGTGCAACTACAGCCGCTATGACTGGCTATGGGCTAGCACCGTTCAGAACAACCTATTCTACTCGCGGTGTTTGCTGTTCAACATCAGTGAGGGGATATGGAACAGCGCCGGATTTGGCAGCTTCACCAGGGCAGCTTTAAAACATCAGGCCATGGGTGATGGGTCAGTTTTACTTTTGTACTGTGTAGGAGCGATAATGTTGTTGTGGTACATTAGTTCATAACGCATTTTTTTTAATGGTTTGAAACACAAATATATTGCTGGAATTTGGGCAGTAGGCTTAATGGTAATGCTTTGTGTGGATGCCGCTTAATAAGCATATTAAATTAACCCGTTCACTACTACTCCTGTGGGCTTAATATTCTGGCTGGAATAGCTGTTGTAAAATATGTGGCATAAAGGCCTACTTGTATGTTTCATTTTTGTTAATGAACTGGCGTTGCACTTGTAATATTGTCGCTATAGGCTACTTTATTGAATCCATTGAAGTTGCGAAAGCATCTGGTGAAAATAACAATAACTGTGAACACTTGTTTTTGTGTCATGTGTGTGATGTGCAATCTGGTTGCGGAGTGACATAAGGAAAGATCTGATGGTGATGCTGCATTACTCTAGTTCTGCGGTAATGCAAAGTGGTGTGCGTGTGCGCTGTTGTTGTTGCTGAAGATCAACTGTCTTGTTGTGGATGTTATGCAGTAGCGCATATTGTGGCTGTATTGGCACCTACGAGTGTTTGGGGGTTGGCCGTTGGTGGAGTATGTTACTGAAGGCCCTGACTTAAACCCCACGGTACGCTACTGGTTATATCGATATGAATTCTCAAAACACAGCGGAAAAGAGAGAGAGGGAGCCATAGAGAGGGACACCACTGATGCACTGCGGAGCCAAGTAACTGATGGGCTTAGGAGGGCATCTCCTATATAATGAATATATGTATATATATATATGGGGTTAACATTGGAGAAACGCTCCCATTCAGAATGCATTGGTTTACGCTTCGTTCTGTGGAGCACGGTTATTTTTATTTATTTTCAGTTTTTGAGGAGGTCTGCTTCAAAAATTCAAAAATGGAGATATTGACATATATATAAAGGGTGCACTATACTATCTGCGCACACCCCTTCTGAAGCCTCTCTCTCTCTCTCTCTCTCTCTCTCTCTCTCTCTCTCTCTCTCTCTCTCTCTCTCTCCCTCTATCTCTCTCGTTTCGTTTTGTGGAGCACTTTAATTGTCTGAGAAACGGGCGTTCTGTGGAACACGTTCGTTTCAGATTTGGGGGGGGGCTGCTTAAAATATCGGAAATATTGACATATATATAACTAGAGGGTGCACTGTACTGTCTGCGCACACTCTCTCAAAACGCTCCCATTGAAAATGCTTTGGTTTACATTTCGTTCTGTGTAGCACGGAAACATCGGAGAAACGCTCCCATTCCGAATGCATTGGTTTACAATTCGTTCTGTGTAGCACGAAAAAAGTCGGACAATCATGCTCTGGGACACGATTCAATAGATGTTTGTGCGTATGAGCACGAAATCGCGTGATACCGGGTTGCTCCGTCTGTATACATATAGGCTACATTGTGTGAGTGTGTGATATTGTGTGTGTGTGTGTGTTTGTGTGTGTGTGTGTGTGTTGATGTGTGTCTGTGTGCGTGTGTGTGCATGTGTGTGTGTGTGTGCGTGTACTTGTGCGTGAGTGTATGCGTGTGTTGATTTGTGTCTGTGTGCGTGTGTGTGTGTCTGTGTGAGTATGTGTGTTTGTGTGAGTGTGTGTGTCTGTGAGTGTGTGTGTGTGTGTGTGTGTATGTGTGAGTTTTTCTGTAAGTGTGTGTCTGAGGGAGTGTGAGAAGTAGCTTCTGTCCTGTAGCAGAGCTCTAGCGCCACCAGGGGGTGAAAGAGAATCAAACTGGTCTAGACACAGATGTGGTGGTTATCATTTGAATAATTCAGATTCAATACATTTTTAATATTAACAATTAAGAAACACTATAGAAAAGGGGTCTCAAACTCGCGGCCCGGGGGCCAATTGAGGCCCGCGGGATGATATTTTGTGGCCCCCTACTTGACCTCAAAGTCTAGTGTTAGTGCGGCCCGCACGTTGTTGTCAAATGCACATTTTTGCTGAGTGGCTTACCACGCTATTTTATTACTTGTGATAGGGTGACCAGATGTCCCGGTTTTGCCGGGACAGTCCCAATTGTGAGTTGCGTGTCCTGAGTCCCGACAAAAGCCAAAGGACGCTAAAATGTCCCGGTTCCCACCAACCACTATGAAATGTCCCCTGTTGTCAGCGATTTCATAGCCAACGTGATCAAATTATAGCCCGATCATTAACTTAGATTGGGTCAGTTGTGCTCCTTTTTTCTGTGGAATAATTGATGCGGCCCAGCCTGACCCAGAATCTACCTCCAACGGCCCCCAGGTAAGTTGAGGTTGAGACCCCTGCTATAGAATGTAGCTACAGAATAAGACGCAAGGATATTGGTGACGAAGTCAATCAACTCACTTTATCTTCTCCCTGTCCTGCTCTCCTTCCACTCTCTCTCTCTCTCTCTCTCTCTCTCTCTCTCTCTCTCTCTCTCTCTCTCTCTCTCTCTCTCTCTCTCTCTCTCTCTCTCTCTCTCTCTCTCTCTCTCTCTCTCTCTCTCTCTCCCGGCAAATATGAAATTCTCATTAACCCCTGAGCTGCGCTAGCGCTGTGCTTCTATCTCATGAACTCTGTCATGGTCTTTATTGTCTTTACCTCTACCATCTGGGGTTGTTTTTTGCGACAATGTTTATTGTGTGTGTGTGCACATGTTAGTGGTTTGTGAGTGTGTGTTTTGGCATGCAAGTGTTTGTGTATTTGTGTGTGTGTGGGTTCGTGTGTGTGTGTGTGTGTGTGTGTGTGTGTGTGTGTGTGTGTGTGTGTGTGTGTGTGTGTGTGTGTGTGTGTGTGTGTGGGTGTGTGTGTGTTTGTGTGTGTGTGTATGTGTGTGTGTGTAAGAAAGAGAGAATCATGAGAAATAATGTTATACACAATCACAATTACAATTAGGGCATTTAGCAGACGCTGTGACTTACATCGGTTAAATACACTACACTAAAGAAACTGATATATACTTAATTCAGAAACGACTACGATAATATTAGATAATATTCTAATACTGTCCTATTTTATTGAGATGCCTTTAGTATGACAGAAGCTTCATTGTGCTGCAGTAGGCCTCCATGTACTGGTCCTGTGGATAGTGTGTTAGTTAGTGGGTTAGGTGGTTTAACAGGGTGGGGTTTGATGTGTGTGATTATGCAGAAGGCAGAGAAAGCTATGGTTCAGCCATGAAGAGGTGGAGGTTAGACACCAGAAGAACAAGCAGGAGACTGTAGGGGGCGCTGGAGAACCGCAGCTTTATTCACCAAAGGTAAGGTATACAGTCATCAGGAAGGAGAGGAGGAGAGATGGAGAGACAAAGAGGAAGGTAAAGTAGAGCGAGTCATCATTAAAATAATAGAGAGAAAGGGAAGGTTTTTAACAACAAATTTTTTAGAAACAGTCCATTCAACCACGAGGGCAGGCAAACAGGAGGGAGAGGGAGAGAGGTAGAGAGAGAGAGAGAGAGAGAGAGAGAGAGAGAGAGAGAGAGAGAGAGAGAGAGAGAGAGAGAGAGAGAGAGAGAGAGAGAGAGAGAGAGGGCGCCCCCTAGAGTGAAGGGTTCAACAGGCCGTTGTTAGATGGTCCCATACAGCTTCTCGTAATTCATCAACACCACACAAATACAAACTTTAAAAACTGTGTAAAACTGTTACAAAGCTGCTTGTTTGAGTTGAGGGTGACATTGTTTAATACTGTTTACTGACTGTTATGCTTTAGTGCATCAGTGTTTGAGTGTGTCAACATTTTACCGTGTAGAAGAAGTCAAGTCAGTAAAACACAATTTCCCAGAACTCTCCCTTCAGACCTTGAATAACTACAAACATGGAATAATTGTAGTATGATGGATCATTAAGCAGAAATTGCCATTATCGAATGGACATTATATCATGTAAAATATAAATATTAAATGTATATATAGGAGTCATTTTTAGGGGTTGTTTGGCTCTCCATGGGTTTTCTTTCATTGCCCGCACATCATCTGAACCGGACTGGTTCTGAAGCCATCAGGTGACAGGTGAGTTACAGGTTAGTGACAGGTGAGTGACATTTGAGTGACAGCAGAGTGACAGGTGATTTACAGGTGTGTTACAGGTGAGGTAGGGGTGGGCTGAACAAGCATAGGGTTAAGGATGACGTCACACACAGCCAGGCAGTGACGTTAGGAATTAAAAATAAGCTCTGGTTTTCTCTGTCAGTTATAATAACAGTTATAATCGGGTCATCATGTCCCCATAATAATATTATTGATAATATTCTCTAGATCTATCAATATATGTGGAAAATAAATTCATTACCGAGTAGAATATTGAGCGTATTTACATTACCTACATTACATGACCCCATACCTCCTGGACGTGGCCATTCAGACCCCCGGCTGAAATTGACTAACAACAGCGTCCAACTATCTGGCTAAAGCATAGCTGGAAGCCGGGTCTGCGTTTAACAACAGGTCTGGATGGTTGGGCGGGACAGATAGTAAGGGAGATGATTGGCCCACTGGGCTAGTGTTTCTGGTGGAAACCGTGAATCATTCAATCATCATCAAACTATTAAAAGCAGTTTGGCACTTGTCTTCAGTACGGCTCTCGTCCATTAATAGAACAACTTAAAACTGCTAACCCACAACATTCTTGCCCTGTGTTACTGGTGGGGATGTAGATGGTCATTGGCTGCATGGGTACAGAACGCAAGCCAATCAAATCCTGGCATCCAGGTAAAATGTGTGTATAGCACCGTGTCAGTTGTACAGCAAGACAATAGTGTGTACAACCAGCTGGCAGTGTATGTGTGGGTGTGCCTGTCTTGGATTCGTTGGTGGTTTTAATGGCACACTAAATAAATATGTGTGAGTACAAATATGGTGACATGCCATTCTAACTACTTTTAGAATAGCATACCAAAGTTCAGTGCAGTATAGTACTCAAGATGAACATAAATAATGTTTTTAGAGTATTCATTCTGTATTTCGGCACCTGGTTAGTAGATGGTAGCCATTTCTTGTTGCTAAATTGCTAAATTCATAGCATACATATGCATATACTGTCTGTAATGGTCTGAACTGATTTCTTTGGCTACCAAGGCTTTTCCGTACGTTCTTATTGGCTGAGGATTCAGAAAGTACCAAAACAACAGGAAGAAATTAGCCATCTGCCAGAGAGAGAGCGAGAGAGAGAGAGAGAGGAAGATACAAGTGACCATGATAGAGAGAGCCCAAGAGGAAGAGAGGGAGAGCGGGACCAAGAGGAAAAGAGAGGGAGAGAGCGGGAAAAAGAGGAAGAGAGGGGAGAGAGGGCGTGGGAGTGGGTGAGAGGTGGAGAAAGATCTAAAACCTCAAGTTAAAAGAAACTGAAAACTATGGTTTCTTTGGAAACAGAAGCTTGTGTTTTATTCTTTCACTTTCAAAACCAAAGAATGAAATAAGAAATCTGACTAAAATAGCAAACTGAGCTAAAGGTTTAAAACTAATTTCAAAGAAACTCTTTATGAACTAATAATGAGGAATAATTAATAGGCACGTATGAAATCAAGGCAATGTGTGTGGTACTGCAGGTCTCGCTACTACAGGTGTTATAATGTGAGCATGTGTGTGTGTGTTTGTGTGTGTGACTGATGGTTTGGTTCCCATACTTTCCCTCTGGTTTAGGTCCCATACTTTCCCTCTTTCTACTCTGTATTGATAAACTTTAGACTCTGTCTATCTACTGAGGAGATCCACTGTAGAGATTTGGTTTATAGGCCTACATCTACTGGAGAAATCTACTGAAGAGATTACTCTGGAAATCGACTGGATATCTATTGAAGATACATACTGTAAAGATGTATTATATAGATCGACTGTAGAGATTGACTGTGTAGATCGGCTTTAGATATCTATTGCAGAGATCTACTGTAGGGATCTATTGTAGGGATCTACTATTTAAATCAAAGAGGTCTTGATTGTCCTATCAACCCCACTCACCCTGGATGGCTTTGATACATCATGTGATTGTCCTTAAGCGTCTCTAGAAGACTATCTTACTTATTACTATTTTAGGGTTGTTTGGGGGTTAGGGTCAGTGTTCCTGTTGACAGATTGAGAGTTTAGGATGACGATTAAACTAGGTTCATCCTGGATTATAGGCATGTGGATTAGGTTAATCTAGAGGTTAGGTTTAGGGTTAGCTAGTTTCATCCTGAATTATGGGTATGGCTAGTTTAATCCATAGGTTAGGTTTAGGGTTAGCCAGGTTAATTTAGAGGTTTGGGGTTAGCTAGGTTAATCTAGAGGCTAGGTTTGGGGTTAGCTAGGTTCATCCGGAGGTTAGGGTAGGGTTAGCTTGGTTCATCTGGAGGTCAAGGTAGGTTTAGCTAGGTTAATCTGCAGGTTAGGTTTAGGGTTTGCTAAATTAATCTAGAGGTAAGGTTTAGGGTTAGCTACATTATTGTAGAGGTTAGGGTTAGCTAGGTTTATCTTGAGGTAAGGGTTAGTTGGTTTCTCAGTTGATTAGCTTGAGAGTTGCTTGTCAGTGGCTTTACTTGATTCTCTCTGGCAGATACTGTCTCACAGAGCTAGTTTGTTGTTGTTGTATTACGTGTTAAGTGTTAAGTGTTGCTTTTATAAATAGCGTTCGTCTACCTGACCAGTTTGGGTCAAAGAATTTGAAGAGAGAGGGCAAGAGAGATAAACGGAGAGAGAGAAGAGAAGGAGAGAATTCTCGAAACACAATTCAGTCAAGAATCACAGCTCAGTGTTTGTGTGTGCGTGTGTTTGTTTGTGTTGCTAACTCAAAGTCCAGAGGAGAAGGAAGGAGTTGGACACTCAGAGAGAGGAGGCGGAGCAGAGAAGTGCATGGTGGGTAGCTGTAGAGAGGCGATGGTGGGGGCGGGGGGGGGAGGTCACATGAGGACGCAGCACTGGCAGCGTTTCCTCTTGTCGGTACCTGCGGCGGGCGTGAGGCCAGGTGGGGGTGAGGCGGAGGAGGTGGAGGAGGAGGGGGGCGCTGGCGGGGCGTCCGAGGACAGCTGGCTGCTGGCCACGTCCTCGGAGGAAGCGGGCCGCCCGGACACCAGGTCGGCGGCGGTGCCGTCCAGCAGGGAGGCGTCGGTGACCGTCTTCTCCCTAAGAGAGCGCTCGTCATCCTCGTCTATCAGCACCACCTCGGCCGACACGCCCCCTTGGAACCCCAGCAGGCGCCTGCCCTCACTCAGGTCCTCCACGTCCTGGTAGCCCATGAACACCATGGTGACCGGGTGCTCCGCCGTGGCCCGGGGGAGGGCGGCGTCGCCAGCCTCGTCCTGGTCGCCGGGGGGACCGGAGGGGCGGGGCTGGGAGGCGATGACGGAAGGGGGCGGGACGCCGAGGCGCGCGTCCCGCTGCAGTTCCACCTGTGCGGGGGGGCTTGAGGGGACCGAGGGGGGGGCGCAGGACGGGGGGGACAGGTCGTCGGCGTCGGCGGGGGAGACGTAGGCGGGGGCAACGTAGGCGGGGGCAACGTAGGCGGGGACGACGGTGACGTGGCCCTGGCTCCGTCCCCCGGCCCCACCCCCGACTGCCCGCTGCACCAGGCGGTCCACCTGCTCAGAGCTCCAGCCGTTCTCCGCCGCGGGGTCGGCGGGGGGGGCGGAGGTCACGGAGGAGGAGGCCACCTCGTACACCACCTTCCTGCCATCGTCGTATACCTTGACCCCGCGCAACGCCGCGTCCAGCGGGCTCATACGATTGGCCGAGAGGACGCGCTGCTCACCAGTGGCTGGGTCGTGCTGAACGTTGATCTCCATGGCGAACAGAGCTGTGGGGAGGGAACAAGACAAGGAAGGAAAAAAGAATGGAAGTAAGGGAGAAAGAAAGAACATAGGGATGGTTGTGGTTGAGTTGGGTTAGAGTAGGTGTAGAGAGAGAGAGAGAGAGAGAGAGAGAGAGAGAGAGAGAGAGAGAGAGAGAGAGAGAGAGAGAGAGAGAGAGAGAGAGAGAGAGAGAGATGCAGAACATGAGTAACTAATCTGCAAATGGGAGGGAGGGGTGATTAAGGGGGAGGGTGGGTGAGGGGATTAAGGGGGTGTATGGAGTGGGCCTCAGTGTTTTTATAGAAATGTCACACACACACACACACACACACACACACACACACACACACACACACACACACACACACACACACACACACACACACACACACACACACACACACACACACACACACAAACACACACTGAGAGGGTTATGAGCGCGTTATAAGAGGGATGTTATGTTGTCATTTAGGACATTATAAATGTCCTAAATGTAATCCATATTAACTACAGTTAAACATAATTACTCTTCAAACACACAAATTAGACCCACATCAAAACATACACACATAAATACACGCACATTTGAGGTTTGAAGGATTAAATGGTGGTTGGGCAAAGTTAATAACTGGAGGTTAAGGCGTTTTTTTAATTTCTGTCTTAAATTAATTAAAAGCTAATTAAAATCAATAGCATGTATTATTTTTGTGTTCCTTTACCTTGGTTATTGACTGCTCTCTAATACTAGTATACTAAAAGTACTGAAGCAGTAGCAGTATGTTAAAGTTGTATTAATCAGAGGACTGCTTTGTTTTGGACGTGAGCATACCTCCCATTCCTGCATGTCTCTCCCCTCCTAGCGTACGCACGCCTGCACAGATCCAACCCCAGGTGCCCTGTATCAGACCTTCATAATCCACCTTGGCTCTGATCCAAAACCACCATCCACACACACACACACACACACACACACACACCGGACTCACTGGACACACACACACACACACACACACACACACACACACACACACACACACACACACACACACACACACACACACACACACACACACACACACACACACACACTCTCTACTCACTCTCTGAGCCGCCCTTCTCCTGCCCCCTGTCTTACCAGGTCTTGCCGTGGTTGTGTGATCTCCAGAGGATGCCAAGCTTCGCGGCTTGGTATCCAGGGACAGGGGCTCCGGTCCTGGGGCGTTGTGGCCGGTCAGCTGGGTGGACAGGGAGCTGCTGGAGTCCACTGGCCAGCAGCACGCAAACAGAGAATAATGAGCAGTGAGCCACAGAGAGGCTCTGGGACACACAAACACACACACATAAACCCCCCGCATACACGTATACACACAAGAACACATTCACACAAGCGCACACAAATACGCGCACACATACACACACACACACACACAAACACACAGACACACGCACACACACACACATGAACACACACATACACACTAAACAAATACACACAAACAGACACACACACACACACTCACACATGAAAACACACATACAAACATACACACACACACACGACCACACTCATACACAGGCAAATTAATGCACGCACAACCACATACACACAAATACATTTGGACGCTTTCCAAAACACTTATATATTGTGGCATACTGAAAATCCTTAGATGTAAGCATAATTTTAATAGCTTTTTGTATGTTTTAGATATGTGTGTATGTGTCAGTTTGTATTTGTCTGTGTGTGTGTGTGTGTGTGAGTGTGTGTGTGTGTGTGTGTGTGTGTGTGTGTGAGTGTGTGTGTGTGTGTGTGTGTGTGTGTGTGTGTGTGTGTGTGTGTTATTCAGAACAAAGCTGATAGGATGTTTCTCAATAGTGGGATTAGGAGTGTGCAGAGTCAGGGCTTGTGTGTGTGTGTGTGTGTGTGTGTGTGTGTGTGTGTGTGTGTGTGTGTGTGTGTGTGTGTGTGTGTGTGTGTGTGTGTGTGTGTGTGTGTGTGTGTTTGTATGTGTGTGTGTGTGTGTGTGTGTGTGTGTGTGTGTGTGTGTGTGTGTGTGTGTGTGTGTGTGTTTGTATGTGTGTGTGTGTCCTGCTTCAGCGAGAGTTTTATACAAAACAAAACAACACACACAACAGGACTATAGGAGTTTGTGTTTCAGTGTGTGTGTGTGTGTTTTCACTTACCTCCATCATGTGCCATCAAGCTCTGAGAGAGAGAGCGAAAGAGAGAGAGAGAGAGAGAGAGAGAGAGAGAGAGAGAGAGAGAGAGAGAGAGAGAGAGAGAGAGAGAGAGAGAGAGAGAGAGAGAGAGAGAGATAATTAAAATTAAAAAAAAGATTAAATAAAATTGCTGACCACATTGAACTGACCAGGTTATGATAATAAACAATCTATAATGCTTCTATAGTGAAGCTATAATGAATCAATGGTGAATTTATGTTGTATCTACAATGAATCTATAATGTAGTTATTGAGGAGGGGGTCCGGTGGTCAACCTGTAGCCCAGTGGAGGCCCCGGCGGGAGGGCCAAGCCATACCTTCTGCAGGTCCTCGATGGATCGCTCGCTCTCTCGCAGACGTTCTCGTAGGACCTGCTCTTTGGCCGAGATCTGGGACTCCTCGCTCTCCAGTGCCAAGATGTCGGCCTCCAGCCTGAAGGTACAGCCCAACAACACACTGTAACAACACACCGCCAGAACACAACGTAACAACGCTGACTCACAACCCATAACATGGAGTGCTTTGTCAAGGCACTCCGACCACTTAGACACATAGAGGGCCCTATCTTGCACCCAGCGCAATTGACTTTCTACACCGACGCATGGGTCGTTGCTAGTTTGAACCCGGCGTAGAGCTGATTTTCCCCACAGCAAACTTGCGCCACTTGCGCCCTGAAAGGTGTGTCAGCGAAATTAGAGGCGTGTTCCTCGTCTAAATTCCCTAGCGGATAGCGCAGTTGGTATTTTGACATGCCTAAGCAGTGTAGGAGCCAGAATGAAGAAGGAGAAAGGTTTCTTTCATTTTGTATTTTTGTGTTTCTCTGAGTTATCTCCCTCTAGTGGCTGGACCATGCGGCTGACCTTGACATCTATATAACGGTAGTCTCGCAAAGCCAGACCAAACTACAACAAGTACAATGGTCTGGAATCACGCTACCTCGAGCCGTCTATCCGTGGGGAAACTGAGCTGGCCTGTTTTTATTTCTTTAAACCAATCACAATCGTCTAGGGTGGGGCTAAGCCCGGGAAGCAGCAGCGGTGTCCATGCAAAATAGTGCCGGGGGAAATGCCAGCAACCGGAAGGGGAGTAGCGGTGAAATCCGACGCTAGGCAATGGACGCTATCCACTTCCGTTCAGCCAAACTAATATAATGGCAACCCTACCTGGGGGGAAGGGCTTGAGCAGGAAAACACAGTCTTTGACCTTGTGCCAGAGAACCAAACTGAACCCTTGATTATCTTTGCAATCCTTATGTTGAGTTAACTGCAAGAACTTTTGGGTTTAGTATTTTCATTTAGTCTAATTAAACCAATTGGAATTTTCAACTTTAAACCGCACTGGACCTGGATTTCTTTTGATGTAATACGTCTGGTATAAGCGTCAGACTTTTAAGCTCCGGTTAATAAAGGGCAAGAGTTAACCACAACAAGCAGGTCGGAACTGTAACAGTAGCTTTAACAAACACACACACACACACACACACACACACACACACACACACACACACACACACACACACACACACACACACACACACACACACACACACACACACACACACACACACACACACACAGGCTATTAAAAGCACAAACATGCAAACAACTAGCCTAATTGAAATATTCTGATGTCAAAGATTGTTAATATCTGTGAAACTGCAAAGAAATGGCATGTGGATTGTGGATTTTTTTTTCATAGGGGCTGCATGAATGAATAGTGTAGTAGGCTATGCCATGCGTTCAAATAATAATAATAATAAACTCAAGCAAAGTATATCCCAGCCTTCCAGAACAAAATCTTGTTTTAGGGTTTCTCGATTAAACCCTTGCAGCGCATCCAGAATGCGGCAGCGGGCCTCGTGTTCAACCTACCGAAGTACTCCCATGTGACTCCCCTCTTTCGGGACCTCCACTGGCTCCCTGTAGTAGCTTGCATCAAATTTAAAACGATGGTACTGGCATAAAAGGGTGCCATGCCGTAATTCCGACGCCTCATTGTTCCGACGTCTCAATGGTCCGTAATATTTCCCATTAGATCGACATGCCACTATGCCGACGGTTCAATGTTCCGAAAACGGAACCCATTGGTCCGAAGGTCCGTTTGTCCGACTTTTCAAAAAGGAGGCGCATTAGGCAGACGTTTCAATATGCCGAATAGGCCAAGGCACAATTCCACATGTTTGATTATGAAACCAAAAATAAAAGACGATAGGCTAAGTTCCAGCAGTGCACTTCACCAAGCCAGACTGTTGCTGTGGGCTTGAACGGTCACAAGAGGTGAATTTATGAAGCGCACGTTATACAAGGACTAATAGTTTTCCCGTAAAGAAGTCAAACGGTGAGTGTAAAACAAATACAATTGTTATCTTTATTAGCTGTGTGTGGGCCTATATGTGTTGTTTACTGTGTTTACAGTGGGCTTTTAGCCTAAATAATTTTGCTGGGATTGATTTAGTCAAACTTATACCTCATACCGTGTACTTAGTCAAGTGTGTGTGTGTGTGTGTGTGTGTGTGTGTGTGTGTGTGTGTGTGTGTGTGTGTGTGTGTGTGTGTGTGTGTGTGTGTGTGTGTGTGTGTGTGTGTGTGTGTGTGTGTTCGTGCCCGTGTTGAGAATTAGACCTACGCTCTCTGTCCATGGGGCTGAAACACCCTGTCGAAATGAAGTGAAGCGTTGTCACTTTGCTCTCCAATATTCATCGTGAACGTGATATGTAGGCCTATGTTGTATACAACGGGGGGCCTAAATCCAGCGATCTGATTGGTTCCTAACTGTTGTATAATGAGCGTATACATAACTGCTATGACGCCCGATCATTTTGTGAAAGTTTGCATATCACTCCGCGCCTGGAAGTAGAAACATTTACAAAGTAAAACATATGTTGGATGATGGAGAGCGTGTAAATGTTGTTACTCCGGGAGTGAGCAAGGCGATGGAGAGACTAACGAAAGCTTAGGCACACGGCGTGTGAACTGCTCCATAGGATAAATAGCCGGCGAACCGCTCTAGTGGAGCCTTCTCTCGGAGGGACGCTAAAGTGTGTTGCATAGCGACCGTCGTGCATTTGGAAGGCAGCCAGGAGGGACTACTTTTTTGTATTCTTTAATAAAACGGCTACTTTGACTTTCTTGGTTTCTTTTTAAATGTAGTGTGTCTATGACTTTCGTTTTGCCATAATAGTAACCGTTGTGAAGCGTCGGGGCCGGACAACGCCCCTTAACAGTGGTATAATGAGCACATACCACAGCCTGGCGTGATCTATTGCTTAATTATATGTAGGCCTATTCGGCATATTGAACCGTCGGCCTAATGCGCCTCCTTTTTGAAAAGTCGGACAAACGGACCTTCGGACCAATGGGTTCAGTTTTCGGAACATTGAACCGTCGGCATAGTGGCATGTCGATCTAATGGGAAATATTTCGGACCATTGAGACGTCGGAACAATGAGGCGTCGGAATTACGGCCAGGCCCCCATAAAAGGCAGTCGATGGAACTGCCCCTGCCTACCTCCAAGCATTGGTAAAGCCACACACCCCAGCTCGATCCCTCCGCTCAACTACCTCAGCTGGACGTTTGGTACCGCCATCGCTAAGAGCTAGCAAAGGTCGATCAGCAAAGTCACAACTTTTCTCGGTTTTGTGACCTCAGTGGTGGAACGAGCTCCCTGCCGTTCTCAGGACCGCAGAGTCGCTCACTATCTTCCGAATAAGGCTCAAGACTCACCTGTTCAGCGTCCACCTCGACTCTGCATAGCCACCCTCCCCCTTCTGGCCACCATTGTACATTGTATTGTATTGTGTTGTATTGTATTATAGTACTTAACTGTGTAGCAACATTGTATTGTATTGTGTTGTATTGTATTATAGTACTTAAAGAGATACTTCACCGGTGGGAATATGAAGGTTTTATGAATTAAATAATTCAATGTATTATAAATGTGAAAAAAAAATTGAAATCGGTTCATCCTAGCCTGAAAAAAGGCAGAAAGAGTGTTTTCATGGTCTCTCTGGCTCAAAGTAAGAAAACCTCCAACTACCACAGTGCATTGCGCTCGCTGCCCCGCCCACCTGTCGGTCTCCCGTCCCCCTCATTCCCCCTCAGTACGCGAGCTCCCGCCCCCTCTCATTCCTTATTGGTGGAAAAATTTGCCACCAAAAGTGTGTTGTAGTCCTTGGCCCTTGTAGCAGGACAAGAGGTTTCTCCCGAAATGACGTCAAACGCGTCATTTGACGTCATTTCGGGAGAAAATTAGATGAGAAAAAATGGGCCAAGGGGAGACTGGTTTAGACTGATATTTATTTATATATTTATTTATATTGCAATAGCGATTTTATAATGATAGAACGCCGGTTCTAAATGGGTGAAGTATCCCTTTAACTGTGTAGCAACTGCAGTAGCTGCTATCATTGCTGTAACACAGGGAATTGGTTAGCCTAGCGATTGTTGTACTTGCACTTGGTTCTATGAACATCCTTACTGTACCGACAGCGATATATTGTTGCACTTCTTATGACAAATGTACTTTGTAAGTCGCTTTGGATAAAAGCGTCTGCTAAATGCTAAATGTAAATGTAAATGATGACGTTGGTTAAATTATTTGGGATAGAACAGCTGATACAGCTGTAATAAGTTTAAATCAATGCATCTGCAAACACCTTACAGCTAACACATATTTTCTTTGCACAGACGTCGTGTACAAGCCCATCACTTTTAGGATTGATGAGTATTTGATCGTGAGTAAACACAGTTTTACCGTGAGTGAGTGTTTAAAATGATGAATGAATGCGGGTGTGTGCACTGTGCAACTAGCTGTTTAAACACACGCAATCTAAACACGGTCCATAATACGTGGACTGTATCGCATAAAACAGTCCATGGCAATGTATATTAAAGGGGGGACACATGCATATTATGAACACATGTCGATAACGATAATGTACAATACTGGTAACAAATGATGTTTGTTAATGTATTGCCGCATATCATTGAATAGACCCACAGTTGCGGCCACAGGACCACTTATCATGTATGTGTTAAGTTCTCTTTGCCTATGGTTTATTGCATGTTACGCCCAAAACACACCTACAGTTATTCAGACCAACCCATTTTAGATTTGTGTCGTGCGCAAGAGTCATTTATCCGCCAGGTATAATAGCAACAGTGCCAGAGATCCGCCCACAAAGTTAAAATAGGGCCCATAGACTGTGACACACCTCACCCACTACCGGGGTGAAGCATCCAACCCCATTACTGCCTCACACTCACCCATTCATACAGTTATTCACCCACAAATTCATACACATATTAACACATAAATTCCTACAGATATTCACACACAAATTCATACATATATTCACACACAAATTCATACACATATTCTTTCACACATTCATGCATGCGTTCATGCACGCATTCATGCACGAATTCAAACACATTCATCCACACATACATACACCAGCCATGCAAAGGAGCAGCCAGCCGTTCAGTGGCAGTGAGGGTGAGATGCCTTGCAAAGGGACACCTCAACACTCACCGTCTCACCCCAAAGACGGAGGAGAAAGGCTAAACATAGAGCGTGTTCTGCTGAGACCGAGAGGTAGTGGATGGGAGGTGAACACCGGGGAACACGTTCTGTACTCTAAAGGCCGCACAGTAGTACCTTTGACAAAGGTTGTTTAAAAGAGAGCCATAACCTCAACACAGAACCAACACAAAGGTAGAGCAGGACAGAACCTGAGGCTTCAGTAGAACCTCTTAGAACCTTCCACAGGCTGATTTCACCATCAGTTCAGTCTCTGATTCAGTCTCTGATATATTCTCTAGGACAGTGGTTCTCGAACTTTTAAACTGCGTACCACCAAAGGAAATATTGGTCTCCTGAAGTACCACCATTATGATCGATGTTATAAAATATAACAAAATACAGTAGCGCACAGCTCACGCAGGAGGCACATTTATTTCTTAAAATAATATTAATTATTTTTAACTGTTGTCAGCGTTACAAAGTTGTAGCACTAGAACAGACACACGCACACACACACACACACACAAACACACAGACACACACACGCACACACGCACACACACACACACACACACACACACACACAGACACACACACACACACACACACACACACACACACACACACACACACACACACACACACACACACACACACACACACACACTCTCACTCTCACTCTCACTCTCACACACACACACACACAGAAATACACACAAACAAACATACACACACGGATGTAATAACAATAGTAGGAAACCGTGATTCTTCCTGATAAAAGAAAAAGTGCTCACACTGTGTGTGTATGTTTGTGTGTGTGAGTGTGTGTGTGTGTTTCTGTGTGTGTGAGTGTGTTTGTGTGCATGTGTGTCTCTTACATACCGAAAGAGCTTATCAAACTTTTTTCATGAGAATTATAGAACACTGTCTCAACCTTGCAGACATCTTTTTTTAGAGCAGTTCCTTGTCTCAAAATTTTATTATTTTTTAAAATCAGATCATCCAGACAGCTGAGGGCCGAACTCAGGAGCAGCAGCAGCCAGACATTGTCTGCAGTAAGGACATCAAGCCTGCTCTATTCTCAGCCTGCTCTGTCCATTTGCCTTATCATGGTGTATTGTGTACATATAATGTGTATTGTTATCATGGTATATCATGTTTCAGTCCTGCATACTGGTCACTGGAACAGTCTGAACATTGTCCCAGGGCTTGGTGGTCAGTATATTTTTATATAGAGATTAACTGTTTGGCAATCTGTTTGCTAGCTACAATTACCGCTTAGATAGTTTGTTTCCGTGAGTCAATAAATTAACAAAATAAACAAATAGTGGATGAACAGATCTGGGAGATACTGGGCTAGGTCTTTATGAATGATTATCATTTTAGTACCCATGAAGGCAATCAAGCAAATTCAATTGTACACACGCATGACACACACATGTGATTGTCCGCAGTGCCGTCACGTGGTGAAACAGGAAACTGCACTATTTGTTCTAATTGGAGTATTTGAACTTAAATGTGTGTGTGTGTGTGTGTGTGTGTGTGTGTGCGTCTGTGTGTGTGTCTGTCTGTCTGTCTGTCTGTCTGTCTGTCTGTCTGTCTGTCTGTCTGTCTGTCTGTCTGTCTGTGTGTGTGTGTGTGTGTGTGTGTGTGTGTGTGTGTGTGTGTTTGGGTTTGTGTGAATGTGTGTTTGTATGTGTGTGTCTGTGAGTATGTGTGGTTGCGATTATGTGTAAGATTGAGCGTGTGTGTGTGTGTGTGTGTGTGTTTGCTTTGCTCCCACATGACTTCACACTTGTCCCTCCTTTGATTCTATTTCCTGTTGTGTCTTTTTAAACGTCCTGTCTGTCATTATCCCCATGGCGACACTCAGAGAGACGTGTGATGTCACTCTCCCACCCTGTTGACCTTGGGTTTTCACGGATTCGCTTGGATTGCAAGGACTGTTTTACATATCACAAGCACACACACATCGGGCAGAAGGTGTGTGTGTGTGTGTTTATGTGTGTGCCTGCATCTATGTTTGTGTGTGTGTTCCTCTTTATGCATGGGTTTGCATGCCTGCGGGCCATGTGTGTGGGTGAATGTGTATGAATAGATGAATGACCCAATTAAAAGGTAAGCAACAATTGAGCGGCTATTTAAAAGAATAAGTTAATGAATCGTGCCTTAAATGAATGAATGAATTGTTAACTATTAATATACCAATATAATGAATCTCCAACATACCAAAGGTATTATGTCAGTGTTCATTGTTTGTCTCTCACAATGGCGACACACATGGACCCAAGACTAGATGAAGAATGAGCCAATCAGCAGAGAGCGTCAAACACCAGGTGTAGTGGCAGTTGCAAAGGGGATTACAGGGAAGGTGCAATGAAAGGCCATTGTATTATAAAGAGGATCGCTGTGAGACCCCAGGTGATTGGATTCTCATCCAATTAATTATCTTAATGCAGACGAAACACTGGACCCCAAAGTCCCGTCTGGGTCAAATCAAGTTGAACTGAACTTTGATTGGAGTTTCAATCTCTTGAATCATATCTAACATGATGGGGAGGTTTGCAGTAATCTGTGGAAATTATTATGTTAATCCAATCATCTACGTTTCACCTGTGATTCCGAGCCTGCTGAACTTATCCATCACAATTTAGATCTTGAACCACCTCTGTGCATCCAAGGAAGCCCCAGCAGCAAACTAAACCAACACCTCCTGGCCTTCTGCTGGTTCAGAGCCACTAGCCCGTCTCCTCAGAGCAACCTGTGTTATTATGACAGTGAAGAGATACAGCCAGTGTCCTGGTGTTATGACAGAGAAGAGATGAAGCCAGTGTCTTGGTCTTATAATAGTCCTCATTGTTATGGAAGGTCTTCTGTATTAGTTACAGGAAAAACACACTGGCTTGTCTCTCACATTTTTATAGATAACAACATGATGGTAATGTACTCAGGCCTATAAAGTTGATGGTATTTACGCACAAACACACACACACCCACACCCACCCACCCACCCACCCACCCACACACACACACACACACACACACACACACACACACACACACACACACACACACACACACACACACACACACACAAACACACACACATAATCATGCCTTAATTCAAGTCTTCCTTGCAGACACATTGACACAAGCATATGCACCCAATCACACATACCACACACACACACTACTATACGCAAACACTGTCAGAATGGACATACAGCCCATAAAACACATTCTCCTCACTGAGGATTCCTCCACTCCCATTCAATTCAAAATCCCTTTTTAGGAATAGTTTTCTCCTCTTGGATGCTTCCTTATTCCCTTATTCTACTAACGCTATCCTTCCCTTAGAAGCTTATTTTTTGGGATCTTCCTTATGGATTCTTCTTCTACGAATATTGCTACAATAATCTGGAATAACAACAATAACAAGAAGGGAATAAGGATTTCTTGTTCCTCATACCATTCTCAGTCAAACACAAGGAACATGGGTAACACTAATGTTTATTTGTGTATTATTAACGTCACGAATGAGAGAGACATAGATCTATGATAGTCGTCAGAATGAATCTATGTTCTATGTTTGCAGTCAGAATGAATCTATGTTCTATGTTTATAGTCAGAGTTAATCTATGTTCTATGTTTCTGGTCAGTATGAATGAACTGTGTACCCTATTGATTTCAGTGTTATGAGTCAATGTTATCTCCAGGAGTTGTAGTATTTGGGGTGGTTATCTCATCACGTTGATGGATGTATTATACATTGCAGGAGCAGTACCTGCCGGGAAACCAGCTGTTGGGTGTTAGGGCAGGGGTTAAGGCTAGGGGGCGGGTGATAGGGGAGCGGGTGATAGGGCTAAGTGTTAGGGGGCGGGTGATAGGGGGGCGGGTGATAGGGATAAGTGTTAGGGAGCGGGTGATAGGGGGCGGGTGATAGGGATAAGTGTTAGGGGGCGGGTGATAGGGGGGCGGGTGATAGGGATAAGTGTTAGGGGGCGGGTGATAGGGGGGCGGGTGATAGGGCTAAGTGTTAGGGGGCGGGTGATAGGGGGCGGGTGATAGGGATAAGTGTTAGGGGGCGGGTGTAAGGGTTAAGTGGCTAGGGGGCGGGTGTTAGGGGGCGGGTGTTAGGGGGCGGGTGATAGGGGGCGGGTGATAGGGGGCAGGTGTTAGGGCGGGGGTTAGTGCTAGGTGGCTAGGTGGCTGGCGTTAGGGCAGGGGTTAGGGGGTGGGTGTTAGGGCTAGGTTGTAAGGGGCGGGTGATAGTTGTTTTTTTAGGGCTAGGCGCTAGGGGGCTGGTGTTAGGGCTTGTGTTTGGGCTAGGTGGTTAGGGGGGGGGTGTGAGGGCCTGCGTGGCTAGGGTCAGTGGTGAGGTGACTCACTGGCTGCTGAAAGGGCAGCTCTCTGTGACTCCTGGCTGCTGAAAGGGCCGACTGTGTCTCCTGTTTACACAGTAGGTCTGTAATGATATAGAAACCGTTCCACTACCATCACCACTGCTCTCCGAATCCCTCTCTCTCCCACTCCCTCTCTCTCTCGCTCCCTCTCTCTCGCTCCCATTCTGTCTGGCATGTCCCTCTTTCTCTCAATTGTAACCCTTCTGTCTGCTCTCTCTCTCTCCCTCAATCTATCTCTCATTATCTCTCTCTCTCTTTCATTAGCTCTCATTCTGTCTGCTATTCTCTCTCTCTCTCTCTCTCTCTCTCTCTCTCTCTCTCTGTCTCTCTCTCTCTGTCTCTCGCTCTTCCTCAATCTATCTCTCTTTATTCCTTCTCGTTATTCCTCTCTCTTTCATTATTATGTCTGTATGCTCTTTCTCCCTCTCTCCCTCTATCTATCTCTCTCTATCCCTCTTTATCTCTCTCTTGCATGAGTTCCCATTCTGTCCGTTCTGTCTCCCTCTATTTCTCTTTATCTCTCTCTCTTTCATGAGCTCCCATTCTGTCGATTCTCTCTTGCCCCTGGTTGAGGGTGTTAGGGAGTTGGTTAGAACTCGCTCTTCTATGTAGAGGGCAGATCACTCTCTCTGTGGTTTTATTTTAGCTTGGCTAACACAATGGCCCTTATAGACCCAACGTCCTACTTGTTATGTTCATTAAGTCACAGGTCCTCTCTCCCTGCATCCCGTCCTTGTCCGTTTCTATGTCTCTCTCTTATTCTCTCTCTTTTTTATCAACTTCAAACAAGACGTGAACTCTCTCTCACTCTCTTTTTCTGACTTTCTCTCTCTCCGTCTCTTTTTCCCTCTCTGTCTCTCTCTCACTCTCTCTCTTTCTGACTGTCTCTCTCCCTCACTCTCTCTTTCTTCCTCCATTCCAGCAGACATCTTTAAACTCCAAGCTGTTCGTCTTCTGGGGTTGTTTATGTGTTCTTCAGAATTTGTCATGATGGAACACCTATAAGCCTCATGCCTGGCCCCTTTTCCCCGCTCTGTCAGGGCTGTGTGTGTGTGTGTGTGTGTGTGTGTGTGTGTGTGTGTGTGTGTGTGTGTGTGTGTGTGTGTGTGTGTGTGTGTGTGTGTGTGTGTGTGTGTGTGTGTGTGTGTGTGTGTGTGTGTGTGTGTGTACGTGTGCGTGTGTCTGTGTGCACGAAAGAGGAGAAATTATGTAAATGCGATCATGTTCCATAACAGTGCCTCTATCGCCCCCCTCGTGGTCTCTTCTGGGTTCCTTCTCTAGGTTCCTAATCTGGGTTTGGGGAGATTCACCTTAAGTCCTTTAGGAGCTTAAGGTTAGTGCGTGTTTTGTAGAGTGGGGCTGTGAGGCCCCATGAGAATGTAACTGGGACAGAGGGCTGTATAAATAAACTCGAATTTATCGACATGGACACAACACAACGTTGTTTTCTAATGTACGTCTGTCCAACCCTAACGTTTCACAAAGGGCTCTTTGAAAGCTTAATCATTGACTTTAGCTAACCCAGCCAGTGGTTGAATGATGTGATTCACACCTAGCAGACCAGCGATAAGACCCTCTACAGTAGCCTCTCTTTCTGACCAGTCACAGCGCTAAGTCAATGATATCCGGGAGATAGCGACTGAGCTAGCGGAGCTAAAGTGCTAAAGGCATGCTGTTTCAGTATCACCGATAAGCTAGCTTCAGGAGAACAGGACTGCTTTCATAGAGTTGATCAAAACAGTGCAGTAGTGCACTGCGGGGCTATAGCTGAATACATCTCAAGGACAACACCAACAATACTAAACCAATGGCAAATGTGGGGCCGTGTTTGTAGACCACTGCCGAGCTATTAAAGGAAATCTGGGTTCTGCAGAGTCAGCAAGATGTGCCCCATTGGAATATAATGAAAAGAGAAAAGTAGGTTGGAAGGTACTAAGTAGGGGGCCGAGGGAGTGTTAGTGAGTTTGGGTGTGTGTGTGTGTGTGTGTGTGTGTGTGTGTGTGTGTGTGTGTGTGTGTGTGTGTGTGTGTGTGTGTGTGTGTGTGTGTGTGTGTGTGTGTGTGTGTGTGTGTGTGTGTGTGTGTTTGCGTGTGTAGTTGTGTGGTTGTGTGTGTCAGTGTACCTGTGTATCTGGTCCTCCAACCTCCTGCCCTGCTCTTCCTCCTTCTCCAGCTGTCTCCTGCTCTCCTCCTCTTCCTCACCACCATTGGAGCCCTGGAGCAACCAGCGCTCACGCATGGCTTTAGACTGGGAGAGAGAGAGAGAGAGAGAGAGAGAGAGAGAGAGAGAGAGAGAGAGAGAGAGAGAGAGAGAGAGAGAGAGAGAGAGAGAGAGAGAGAGAGAGAGAGAGAGAGGGAGAGAGGGAGAGGGAGAGGGAGAGGGGGAGGGAGGGGGAGAGGGGGAGGGAGAGAGAGAGAGAGAGATGGATGCAGAGAAAAATGGAGGGAGAGATAGAGAGGGACAGCGCGACAGGAAGACATAGAGAAAAAAAATATCCATTTAAAATGTTGGGCAACATTTTAATGTTTCCATTTGTACCTGCCAAGTCCTTTTATTGAGGAATACCAGCTGATTCAGGTGTCTAAAGATATAGATCATGTACTGCAGGGATGGTGCATCAAGGGCTGACAGGAGGGACTCATTATAACTTCCTATAGTATTACACACTAGCCGCGTTTACATGGCACATCTGATCCGCATAGATTTCTATGCGGAATAGATCTGTTCCTAAAATGTGATCCGAATGTACTGTATGATGGCAGTATCAAAAGTGTCCGTTATGTCTCTCGCGCACACCTGACACATCCCTGGACCAGCGTCGACATAATGGACGTCTTATCACTATTTGGCACTGTGAATTTGATTTTAATGAAAGCACCGCAGGAGAGAGCTTTTCTCTGCCTGCTCCTTCAATTAAGAAGGAGGAGGACAGCAAAGCTACGTCAATTTCTCGTTTGATCTTTATATTTACCCCCACCTCCAAGAGGACATTTGTCTCCTCGAAGGTCCAATTATGAACTACTGCAGCTGCCATCTCTCTAAGTTAAGAAGTATTTTAACGTTCAGCCTGCAAAAGTACTAGTAGTAGCCTACTCATTTACAGTTATCTCGGACGCGCGCGGACACTACGATACACGAACACGTCATTAATAAACACCCATTTCCCGTCGCTTAGCAACCGGACATGCTTACCGGACTACTTACCGAGTGGTAACAAAGACGTGAATCAGGCAATAAATCCACTTTCCTCGACAGCGGTCAAGTTCGGTGTGCATAAAAGTATAGACGGAGCTCAGTGGACCAATTGCGAACTACTACAGCTGCTCTAAGTTAAACCCCAATCTATTCGGAATGAGTGCATACATGTCGATTAAAACGGACTACACCACCTCTTCTATTCGGCATAGAATTCTATGCCAAACAGATAATTGTATTCCGAATGAGGTGTATACATGATCATTTTCCTTTACGCATAGAAATCCATGCGGATCAGATGTGTCCATGTAAACGCGGCTACTGTTACACATAATATATCACAAGTATGTCATAGTCAACATGTATCGCTCCATTCAAGAACATAGTCTAAACACTAGGCTGATGGTTAACATTAGTCCACAGTCTAAACTCTGACACTAGGCTAATGGTTAACATTAGTCCACAGTCTAAACTCTCATTGTTTGCTGGTAGTTTGGTACTAGCGAATTTTAGCTTTGACTGTTGACTGTTAACCTGCTGACTCCTAAACGTAGAACCAAGTAACATAGAAAGAAAGCCCACTTGGGATTGTGTGCAAAGATTTTCGAGCTAGGTATATGGCCAATGGTCTGTGTTTCCTATCTGGTTGGGGTAATAATAAAGTTTAATTTGAATGAGTCTGTGACCTCAGAGGGCCAGCGCTCTCTCACGCCGCCGCTGAAACAACATTCCACTTCCTGTGCGCTCTGAGTGGCTCAGAGTTCCTCAGAGAAGGTCTGGAGGTTCTGCTCAGAAATACCCTGGATGTAAGTGAAGGACATGTTTTGTGAGGCTTTTCATGGGATTGATTGTGGTTTCCAATCACAATCGATCGAATGTGGGTACTTCATGTAGTTCTGATCGTCTGTGATGTACATTTCTATGACTGCAGCTAAGGAAGAGTATATAAATGGTTTGGCTTGTGACAAATGTATAAACAATGCTAGCTGTGCATTTATGGGTTAGACTGCCCCATACAGGCTAGGCTAATCAGTACCCACGACCAAATACACATCATCACCTATGGATGGATGAAAGGATTAATGAATGGATGGATTGATCCATTCATTAAAAGAGGTCAGACAAGTTGTTCCGATTGGTGCTGGACATTTGGTATATTCCAACCATAATAACTAACAAAGATAATGCATGAATGAAGCAGCAGGCGAAGAGTACAATGACTTCCGCAAACCTCTAGAAACTTCATTCAGTCCATTCAGTCATTCCCTGATTCCAGCTTAGGCTCTTCGCCTGGCCGTCTATCCTTACAGCGATGACTCGGCTGACTGTTTCTTTATCTCTGGGCTGCTGTCGGGGCTTCCTCTCCCAGGCTAAGCCCCCGTCCCCAGAGAGCCAGCGCCGCCACACAGAGCTCTCCATCCGCCCGACACCTGGCCCTCCGAGCCAGCTAGGGGCTGCTTCAGAGTGTGAGGAGATCTCTGGTTGTTAAAGAGGAACCCTCAAGAGAGTGCTGCTTTTAACGGACGCTGTGAAATCACACTAGACCGCAGCATAAACTGGCTTCAATTTCCAAGAAGTTGTTTTCATTTTCAACCAAATGGCGTTCGCAAATCCCAGATCAATGAGGTCACTTGTCAAACTTTTCACCGTTCTTTCTCGCCACAACAAAGTTGATGATGAAGACCGGGACATTTTCACCACGTTCCCTGAAACAGTTACATTCTATGTTAGAAAATAGCAGAATGTGAGGGTTTACTCTAAAGCAGCCGGACGGCTCCGCTAGAGAGCAGCCAAAACACTAACGGTGGCTCTGCAGTCAAGTACTGCCCAGAATTTAAACCACTGTTCAGTGGTTCGTCCTCTCTTGAGAGATTTAATAAGATTCTAACCCTCAGTGTCCCTCTCTCTCTCTCTCTCTCTCTCTCTCTCTCTCTCTCTCTCTCTCTCTCTCGTCCTCTCTCTCTCCTCTCTCTCTCTCTCTCTCTCTCTCTCTCTCTCTCTCTCTCTCTCCTCTCTCTCTCTCTCTCTCTCTCTCTCTCTCTCTCTCTCTCTCTCTCTCTCCCTCCCCCTGTGGTCCTGAAGCAGAGATCTGCAATGGAACACTTAAAGATGGCCACTAACACTAACATTAGATCACATTGTAATCAAATGTGAATCGAGTGTATCCAAGGAGCAGGTAAGTCAAACTCCTCCTCTAGCATCACTCCAGGTAGACGGAGGAGATGAGGGGTCATAGGGTTTGAACCAGGGGTCCAGCCACTACCCTTTCCTGCTCCCCACGTCTCCATCTTCTGCCACCCCCTGTTTGTTTCAGTTTGTCACTGATTGATATTATTGTTTTTAGTGTTATGCATGTATACGTGCCATTTATATATATGACATGCTCACACAATGTTTGGTGCTTTGTATCCCAAAGCATAAATAACTAATAATAAAAAAAAAATGCATTTTCTGCAGAAAATGCGGTGAGTGCTGTAGTCGTGCATAGTGAGGTTGAAAATATGTTTTAGTAAAGCCACATAGTTTACATGTAAGACATAAAGAAATTTTAAATGGCTTAATTCCAGTGAAGGGATTTTAACAGAGTCTCAATGGAATGAACAATATAACCATGCACACCATTTAAAAAATGTAAAATGGTGGGAAACAAATGAAGAGATTATTTAAACAAATGGCTAATGTGATAAAATATAGAATTGCTGATCTGTTCTGTGTGTGTGTGTGTGTGTGTGTGTGTGTGTGTGTGTGTGTGTGTGTGTGTGTGTGTGTGTGTGTGTGTGTGTGTGTGTGTGTGTGTGTGTGTGTGTGTGTGTGTGTGTGTGTGTGTCTGTGTGTGTGTTAGTAATTTGGAAAAGTATGTCATTGACCTTATTCATTCACGTCTAGGTTCATCAAAATAAGCTCACAAAATGATGAGGTTTATACCGGTGGTCCCTTTTGTGTCTCAGCTTTCAAATGGCATTTTGTTTGTCAATAGCATGTAAAATGACTAAAAAGTGCCCATTGACTTCCATTGTAAAAAATATATATATTTTAAAACAAGAATATCTTAAAAGTTTAAAATATTTAAATAATCTGATTTTTGAACATTTTAAAATTGGGATGGAGTCTCTAGATGAACAATTGTGGAAGGAGTAGGTTCCCAAAGTTTGTAGAGAATAATAAAGAAGAAAGAAAGATATAATAAAACCTAAGAAGAACAATAATTGAGCACAGCATGCAGCACTCAACTAACACAAGAGATGTGCCTGTTTCCGTCTGAATGTAGTTACTAGGCATGATACATGATAAATAATTTCTAAGCTAGAGTGATGCATATGGCTGTTATTAAGCATTAAGCTGGTCAGTGATTCATATTCCGTTTCAGTTTCCACATGTGGGTGAAGCTCTGTGAAACGGTGCCATGCAGGATCAAACTCAGCCACTGGGAATGTGAAAACCAGAGAGTCTAATGAAGGGAATGTACTTTATTGGGAGGATTAAAAGTGTGTCCAGAGAGAGGTTAAAGGGGAGTGGTGCCATGCAGAATGTGGACGCACTGAGTTAATGCTGCTGCACCTTCCAAACCAGCTGGAAGGAGAAGGACTATCAAGATAACGTTGCTGTAGATATGCAACAAGCTGCAAAAAGAGGTGAAGGTGTGGGTGGTACTTGAATGGGAGTGTGTGTGTGTTTGTTTGCGTGTGTATGGTTAATGGCTGGTTTAAGAAGCCTAACCCAGCTCAGAGTACAATCAGAATGACTCAGGCCTGGTGAGGCTGCTTTAACCAGCCATCATACACACACGCTCACACACACACACACACACACACACACACACACACACACACACACACACACACACACACACACACACACACATACACAGAAAGAGAATGCATGCATGCACGCACGCACGCACGCACGCACGCACGCACGCACGCACGCACACACACACACACACACACACACACACACACACACACACACACACACACACACACACACACACACACACACACACACACACACACACTAAGGTCACCTTGAGGTGTTGTAACTGTAGCACCAGATCATCCAGCTGACTTCTCTTGCTCTCAATCGCTATTTGTCGTTTATGTTTCTCCTGGAAGACAACAAATAAACACAAATTTAATCAACACATGCTATCAATTCACAACAATGCCTCATAATACACACGTCATTAACACATGCTATCCAAACAGGATCAGTAGCTGCTTGATAACACACATGTAATCACACAGGGTATCAATAGCTGCCTCATAACACTCATGTAATCACTCACAGGATCAATAGCTGCTTTATAACAGACATGTAATCAACGACAGGATCAATAGCTGCTTCATAACACATGTAATCACCCACAGGATCAATAGCTGCTTTATAACCAGTGCTACTGATTACTGATTACTAGTTACTCCTTAAAATAGTAACTTAGTTACTTTACTGATTACTTGATTTTAAAAGTAACTAAGTTAGATTACAAGTTACTTTATTAGTTACATTTAGCTGCGACAACACCCCCTGCCGCCTCAAAATAAAAAATGACAACCGGTTTGCCAATACTGACTTTGCACCATTGACAGATTTTCTGAATGAAGAATGACGAAATAAACGTTGCAGTTCGCAATTATTTAACAAATATAGTCCATGATTGACGCTAAATGTGCAGGGTGCACACACTGACACATGGCTTTGAACCGCTTCCGCCAACTTTTAAGGTGTAGACAAAATATCTCTGCGTTCTTTACAAGGTGATCAACGGACGCAGCTCCACGTGCGTGACGAAAACGACGTAAACAGTATGGCGACACATTAGTGCCATAAAGCACAAATGTGATAAAACATGCATTCGGGCGTATTAGATTATTTCACACGCTTAGATATTAACTGCGAGCGCGCAAATTATCACATTAGTGGCACTAATGTGTCGCCATAAATCAGAGCGTTCTAGCGCTCGAGCTGCTCGGACCTCTCTGTGCGTTTAGTTCTCTGGCGATAATGTAGAGGCTCCCACGCGCTCTCTCTGCAGCCGTCGCTCCAGCACAACACACACACACACACACACACACACACACACACACACACACACACACACACACACACACACACACACACACACACACACACACACACACACACACGCGCGCGCGCGCGCCCACACACCGTGCGGCTAATTCCGCCGCTAAAAGCAACTGGTGGCGCGGACTCTGGAGAGTCAAGGTCGACACTCGCCTCTGATAGATTGAAGTCTTTGGAGACGCACACACACACTCTCACACAAACAGACAGACAGACAGACAGACAGACAGACAGACAGACAGACAGACAGACAGACAGACAGACAGACAGACAGACAGACAGACAGACAGACAGACAGACAGACAGACAGACAGACAGACAGACAGACAGACAGACAGACAGACAGACAGACAGACAGACAGACAGACAGACAGACAGACAGACAGACAGACAGACAGACAGACAGACAGACAGACAGACAGACAGACACACACACACACACACACACACACACACACACACACACACACACACACACACACACACACACACACACACACACACCACTCCATCGATCTCAACACCAATCGGTGATCCGGTAAAAGAAAATGACTTTGAAGTGACTTTGATGAGTAACTTTAATCTGATTCCTGGTTTGGAAATAGTAACGTTTTAGATTACTCGTTACTGAAAAAAAACTTGGCGTTACTAAGTAATGCGTTACTGGCATTTCTGTTTAAAAAACACATGGAATCAGCCACAGGATCAATAGCTGCTTCATAACACACATGTAATCAGCCACAGGATCAATAGCTGCTTCATAACACACATGTAATCACCGACAGGATCAATAGCTACTTCCAAACAAGGGTCACCCCCGTTCTCTGGCAGAATGTCTGGCAGAATGTCTGGCAGAATGGTATGGCCCTATTACCCAGCATGCTTCGGCTCTCTCGACACCTCCGTCCAGGTGTTTCCCTCTCCTAAACACGCCCGTAGCACGAGGCTCCTGATAACTGAGGACAATGGTGGGGCCAGGGGGGACAGGCCTTTTACACAGCTCGGTTTTAAAGGCACAGGGTCAAGGGTCAAGTTGTATTGAGTACGGGGAAAGATGAGCTTCTGAATATAGTTTTGTGTGCACAGCTTGGCTGCAGATGTGGAACTGCCTGTGATGTTTGTGGATGTTGCAATAGGATTGATATTGAATCATTCATGCAGTTGAATTAATCACATGCTGAAGGAGGAGCACTATTTAAACGGAGCAACACATATTGCTCTCTAAATGAGTGCTTCCAGTAATGCTAGGCCTGGCAGGCCTGTCATAACTTTATGACAGCAGGTCTGCAGTCTGTCGGCTGTCTTCACCTCTCAAGAGAGATGGATCGCCATAGCAACGCATGGAGGTAGTAGAGCGTCCGAGAGGTCAGGGGGTCGTGGGGAAGGGGAAGGGGGGTCGAGAGGGGTGAAGGTCTATACAGACTATCTAGAAACGGCCCATGTAGGCCTGGGGTATTCATGGGGGGAGAGGAGCTATGTGGAAGTAGTTCAGGAGAAGGAGGTCACTCACAAACGACCAGGCGATGTTATGGATACATTAGAGACTCACTATAGATTCACTATACACTCACTATAGAAACATTATACATACTTAACAGAATGATTATACATTCAGAAACACTATAACTACATTATAGCTTCATTGTAGATACATTATAAATTCACCATTGATTCATTATAGTTTCACTATAGAAGTATTATAGATTGTTTATTATCATAACCTGGTCAGTTCAATGTGGTCAGCAATTTTACATCCATCTCTCTCTCTCTCTCTCTCTCTCTCTCTCTCTCTCTCTCTCTCTCTCTCTCTCTCTCTCTCTCTCTCTCTCTCTCTCTCTCTCGCTCTCTCTCTCCTCTCCTTTCCTCTGCATGTTTCTCAGAGTCCTGCTTTCCTTTCTTCTAAATATAGACATGAGGGAAAAACCCTAAAATGATGACCAGTCACATGCATCACAAACACACACACAACACACTATAACACAGACATTACACACACACACACACACACACACACACAACACACTGTTACACAGACATTACATACACACACACACACACACACACACACACACACACACACACACACACACACACACACACACACACACACACACACACACAACACATTATAACACAGACATTACACACACACACACACAACACACTGTAACAAAGACATCACACACACAAACAACACACTGTAACACAGACATTACACACCAACACACTGTGACACAGACAGTAGACACACACAACACACTCTAGCACAGACATTACACACACAACAAACTGTAACACAGACATCCCACAAACACACACACACAACTCACTGTAACACAGTCATTACACGCACACAACACACTGTAACACATTACGTTACACATACACAAAACACTGTAACACAGACATTACACAAACAACACACTATAACACAGACATTACACGCAACTCACTGCAACACATTACGCTATATTAGCCATTACACTCCCACAACATACTGTAATACATTATTACACGCATACAACACACTGTAACACATTACATTACGGCAGACATTACACACACACAGCACACTGTAACACATTATGTAATAGCAGACAAGACACACACACAACACACTGTAAAACAGACATTAAACTCGCACAACACACTGTAACACATTACGTTACACACACACAAAACACTATAACACAGACATTACACACATAACACACTGTACATTACGCTATGTTAAAGCAGACATTACACACAAACAACACAGGGTAACACATTACGCTAACACACACACACACACACACACACACACACACACACACACACACACACACACACACACACACACACACACACACACACACACACACACACACACACACACACACACAGATGCAAACGCACTTATAACAACCAGAAAGACAGATAGCAATGAGAAAGTGATAGTCAGAAATGAGGGGTGAGATAAAAGAGAGAAAGATGTAAACATTAATAATGTAGATAACGAGAGGGAGAAAGAGAGAGAGAGAGAGAGAGAGAGAGAGAGAGAGAGAGAGAGAGAGAGAGAGAGAGAGAGAGAGAGAGAGAGAGAGAGAGAGAGAGAGAGACTGAGGGAGAGACTCATATTAAATCTCTCAAGAGAGCTCCCCAGATGGCAGAGGCTGTTTATGAACTGTGGTCAACCAATGGAATAAACACACACACACACACACACACACACACACACACACACACACAAACACACACACACACACACACACACACACACACACACACACACACACACACACACACACACACACACACACACACACACACACAAACATACACATGCACACTAACACACATACACAAACACATACACACACACACACACACACTCACAACCATACACATACACACACACACACACACACACACACACACACACACACACACACACACACACACACACACACATGCACATACACACACAAACAAACAAACAAAGAATCTTGACAGGGTTTAAAGGTTAGTGAGTTGAGAGAGAGGGGGAGAGCTACAGCATCCATTCCCATGTACAGTAGGCGACAACACACACGAACACACAAACACACACAAACACACACAAACACACACACACACACACACACAAACACACACGCGCACAGCTTTGAATCAATTCACACATCAACACATTACAACCACTCCAGGATGAGAGGATGTAGAGAGGAATCAGCCGGTAAACTTTGAATTAAATCACGATAAAAAAATAGGTGACCCCAAAGGAAAGGTTCCCGCTGGGCCCCCAGTGTGCAGTGCCTGGAGGCCCGCTGGAGGACAGGCCCCTCACCACTCGCACCCCAGCAAGCAGATGGATAACAGCCGCACTGTATACACTGTATATTACTGTATATTGTGTTTAGTTATACTCCACTAAACGCTCTGTCGTATTGTGTCCTATTGTACTCCATTCTATTCTGGTGTCCTCCCCCAATTGGAGAAATGTCTACATTCCTAGTGACACACTGGTGTGTTCCCACGCTGCGCCTCTCACAGAGTTCTCTGTGGA
>NC_079430.1:1122160-1132160 GCF_026213295.1 Gadus chalcogrammus | reverse complement strand
ACACACACACACACACACACACACACACACACACACACACACACACAACAACAACCCGGTATCACGCGATTTAGTGCTCATGCGCACAAACGTTAATCTATTGAATCGTGTCCCAGAGCACGATAGTCCGACTTTTTTCGTGCTACACAGAACGAACTATAAAACAATGCATTCTGAATGGGAGCGTTTCTCCGATGTTTCGTGCTACACAGAACGAAATGTAAACCAATGCATTTTGAATGGTAGCGTTTTCAGACGAGAGAGAGTGTGTGTGCAGACAGTACAGTGCACCATCTAGTTATATATGCGTCAATGTTTCAGATTTTTTAAGCAGACCTCTTCAAAAACAGAAACAAACGTGCTCCACAGAACGCACGTTTCTCAGACAATTTACGTGCTCCACAAAACGAAACAAGAGAGAGAGAGAGAAAGAGAGCGGGAGAGAGAGAGAGAGAGAAGTGAACATCCAACCAATATTTATACCACTTGCTTACTCTCTACTGTATGTCTCATTCCTGTTTTTTATTTATTTATTTTTTACTTAATTTAATTCTTCATTATTCAGGCGTTGCAGAACTTTCATGGTCATAAATAAAAAATACGAACTACAGTTTACTTTAATTTCTTTGTTCTTGAATTGACGTAGAATGGAGCAAGGCTCTTGGGATTAGGAAATGCGTTTATCCAATAAACAGCTTGCAGGTCAAGTCCATTTTCGGAAATGTAGGGGAAAATATGGCCTTACCACCATGGAAACACCCGATCTCGTCTGATCTCGGAAGTTAAGCATGGTTGGGCCTGGTTAGTACCTGGATGGGAGACCGCCTGGGAATACCAGGTGCTGTAATTGGTGTCGGGTGGTGGCCTATAGGCAAGGCCGCCTTAATGCACAGGCTTACCTGGGCTGAAGCCCCAGGGCCTACGACTATCAGGGGGCCATCATCATGAGCTGCAGTAAAAAAAATCGGTGTAGGCCCAAGACAATGTGATTTTTTGTTTTGGGCTTACAAAGATCAGAGGCCTATCATGAGCCA
Source organism: Gadus chalcogrammus (assembly GCF_026213295.1). Taxonomy (NCBI): domain Eukaryota; kingdom Metazoa; phylum Chordata; class Actinopteri; order Gadiformes; family Gadidae; genus Gadus; species Gadus chalcogrammus. The sequence goes on along the minus strand of NC_079430.1, from coordinate 1,131,126 downwards.
ATAAAAAAGGGGGCCACTAGCTGGGCCCAGTGGCCAGTTGACACCGCCAGTTGCCTACCCCCCCAACCCCGTCAGGATTTGTCGCCCCCGTCGACAACGGCAATGTCTGAAAAATGTCAAATAATTTATACATCTTCATTGTAAGATCCCCTCTCAGGGGGCCTACGAACACTCTCAGCCCCAGGGCCCAATGGCAGTTAATGCAGGCCTGCCTATAGGTGGCACTCTTCCCTCTGGCCCCTTCACTCATCAATCCCGATGCCCCAGTGCAGTGACGGGGACACTGTGCTGTGGAAGGTGGCGTCCTTCGGAGGAGACGTAAAACCGAGGTCCTGACTCACTGAGGTCATAAAAGATCCCAGGGCACTTATCGCAAGAATAGGGGTTTCCCCGGTGTCCCTGGCCCAACCAGGCTCATTCAATCTGGCCCCCTAATCATCCTCCAGTATAATTGTCTGACTCATTAATTCCCTCACTCTCCACCTCAAGCTGGTGTGTGGCAAGCGTTCTGGCGCAGATTGGCTGCCGTGCATCACCCAAGTGGGTGCTACACACTGGTGGTGGTTAGTGAGGTCATAGGCGTCGATTACGCCGGGGACGCGTCCCCACCAGATCTCGTCAAGAATCATTTTGTACCCACCTGAAAAATAAAAATAATAATAATAATAATAAAAAAAAAAAATCTAGTTTAATTATTATGGATTATTACACGGGTCTTCTCAATGCCGTGGAACGCTCCGTTCACATTGGCTCTTCACAACTTCGAGGTGAATGCTAGATATAAATTGACCGCTGTCAAGGAAAACAAAGGACTTTTTGCCTATAATGAAGTCTTTGGTACCACTCCTCAAATAGTCTGGTAACTTTTGAACCCCAGCGTCTTCGGTTGCTAAGCGACGTCAACGTCTTTGGCGGACTATTTCTCTGCTGATCAACACTACGATTGCTGGTAACAAATAAATTGTAACAACAAGCCACACCATGTGAAGTCATCTTTTCGTTTTGGCACGTAGCCGTGTAATAAGCGGGATAATGTAGGCTATAGAAAGTCGCCGGTCGAATTTAAGCCACTTCAGTGGGAAGTAATTACCCTCGCTGCGCGTCGGTGTCCTGTATTCATTTGCTAAGCGACGTCAACGACTTTTTGGCGAATGACTTTGGCGAATTATTTCTCTGCTGATCAACGCTACGAATTATAACAAATACATTGGAAAAAGACACACGATTCGATTTGGCAAGTAGCCATTACTAATAATACCAATACTCTTTGGCTGGGATGATGAGGCATCAGACAATCAAGTCATTTTAGCCTGAATACATAGGTAAGAAGCACCAGAGGAGGTTGCTAGTACCATGGACAGTATCAAAACGATAACCTGTTGAACTAAATGGATGTGGTAGGCTACACCACGGGATGCATCTGCAGACCACTGCCACATAAATAAAGGTAAGACGCGATATTTATTGCTTATTTATTGTTTTTTGCACTCAAGTGGTCGGCTGTTTTAACTTGCAATTGATAGTCGGTGGAGTCAGTCTCTTGTTGACACAAAGTGACTTTTGGTCATTCTTGCCATTATAATTGTGGGGGGGAGTTCATGAGTTTTGGTCAGAATGCCTGATGTAGGCTAGTTTTAATGGAATGCGTGTTGTGAATTGAGAACAGCCAGCTCCTGATGTGATACAGTGTCCAGCTGTGCAACAAATATTTTTTTCTTTTTCAATCTTGACTTTTGTAGTGCTGTGTGTAGCCACACCTTTGAAGAGAAAGGAGAAAGGAAGAGCTGAAAAGGCCAGAAGAAGCGGATGCTGGAGGGGGATGCATCTAAGTGCTCAAAAATAACGGATTTATTCCGAAGTCAGGCATCAACGAGTCGTGCAGTTGAATTGACAGAAAAACTGTTAGCCAGAGCTCAATCATTGACGTTATTGCTAGGCGGGAGCTAGAACAAGCTGCTAGTCAAATGTGTATGTGCTGGCTGGTATATTTCAGACTAATTAATTACTTAAAGTTTGGGTATGGGATTTGCGAAACGACAGCAGATTTTGAAAATACACAACTCAAATGGTCCTACCCCCTCTCCTTCAACGCTGACTCTGACTCCACCCATTCCAAGTACATGGACGCGCAATCATGCACGAGTGAACAGATGCATTAGCTATTTAGCTAGCTCCAGTAGCTACCGCAGGATAACAACAAACAGAAGCTTGCTCTGGGTCACGAGCTTTGAGTACGTGCACGAAGGGGTCGCGCGGGGAGTGGGAGTGCAGTACGACCGTTTGATTGACGTACTTACTGTCCAATGCCACTCGGTGGGTCTGGAAATCATTGGCTGGAGTTTTTCGAGCCCTGCCCGTTCCACAGATGATTGACTTGTTTAATTTTCATGTCAGTACTTCTAACTCAGTGGCTGTAAGTGGGTTATGATAAGGATTTGAAGTAATTTTGCAAAAATGGCCAAAAAAGAGAATTCCATACCCGACCTTTAACTGATCTTTATCTTTTAATGGATGGAGAATATGTTAATAGATTTTGAACATGTAGGCCTATCTGCTTAAGCCCACGTTGAAATAATTTTAATGTTGAATGTTGATTGCGCAGTGGTTGAAATACAAAATTTCATACAAATCATAAAAGCCTCTCCCTATGTCATTGTGTGTGCGTGTTAACGAGGTGCTTGTGGCAGGCGCGTCGTTAGACGAATGGAAGACGGCCTTCAACACACCAACGGGCCATTATGAGTATCTTGTGATGCCCTTCGGCTTGACCCACGCCCCGGCAGTCTTTCAAGCGCTGGTCAACGACCTGCTGCGGGACATTTTAAATAAGTTTGTCTTTGTGGAACTGGATGACATCCTGATTTTTTCCCGCAATCTTGAGGAGCACGTCACCCACGTCCGGTCGGTTCTCCGCCGCCTCCTGGACAACTCCTTGGAAAACTCCTTGGACAACTCCTGGACAACACTAGGTCTTGCAGGCAACACTTCTAAGAGGCTTTGTCCAAATAACAGTCCATTTGGGAAAACTTTTTTTCCATAAGGGGTCCAAATCTCGGATATGTCGTTCTCGGGATCCCGGGAAATGTCTGTATACATTTTGGCATCTCTAGCTATCTCGAAAAGGTGGGAAAAGGGGCTTTCATTCAATTATCGTTATAACAAGATCTGTAGCCTATCTGACCGTTGAAAATCCACTTCCACCAATGTGTAAGTGTGGTTCAGGTATACCAGACAATATTAAAATATTCATAATATAAAAACGATGTAAAGAATAAGGTTATGGGCCGAATTCGGTTAAAATTCAGCCTCTGCTGGCCCACAACTAGATCGCCTCATTTCCTCTTTACACGCTTTAATTTAATTATATTAAATTATAAAATACCATTGAGCCTTTATTTTCTTGCCGTTATCATTACATCCTTTCTCGTTATATCGATATGAATTCTCGAAACACAGTGAAAAAGAGAGAGAGGGAGCCATAGAGAGGGACACTGATGCACTGCGGTGCGGAGCCAAGTAACTGATGGGCTTAAGAGGGCCTCTCCTATATAATGAATATATATACCTGTGTATATTCTGAGAAACGCTCCAATCCAAAATGCATGGGTTTACATTTCGTACTGTGCAGTACGACTAATGTCGGACAATCGTTTATTTTTTTGACACAAATATAAGTAAAGGGTGCATTGTACTATCTGCGCAAATCCCTTCCGAAGCCTCTCTCTCTCTACCTCTCTCTCTCTCTCGTTTCGTTTTGTGGAGCACGTCAATTGTCTGAGAAACGCGCGTTCTGTGGAACACGTTCATTACAGTTTTTGAAGAGGTCTGCTTAAAAATAATCGAAAATATTGACATATATATAACTTCAGAGTGCACTGTACTATCTGCGCACATCCCTTCTGAAGCCTCTCTCTCTCTCTCTCTCTCCCTCTCTCTTTCTCTCGTTTCGTTTTGTGGAGCACATTAATTGTCTGAGAAACCCACGTTCTGTGGAGCACGTTCATTTCAGTTTTTGAAGAGGTCTACTTAAAAAATCGGAAATATTGACCTATATATAACTAGAGGGTGCACTGTACTGTCTGCGCACACTCTCTCTCGTCTGAAAAACGCTCCCATTCAAAATACATTGGTTTACATTTCGTTCTGTGTAGCACGAAAAAAGTCGGAGTATCGTGCTGTGGGACACATGATTCAATAGATTAACGTTCGTGCGCATGACCACGACATCGCGTGATTCCAGGTTGCACACACACACACACACACATACAAACACACACACATACGCACACACACACACACACACACACACACACACACACGCACACACACACACACACACACGCACACACACACACACACACACACACCACACACACACACACACACACACACACACACACACACACACTCACACACACACAAACACACACACATACACACACGCACTCACATACATACACACACTCACATGCATACACACACACATAGCTTGTAATGACCTCAATAATTACATGTTGATAATATAGCGACAGAAAATTCTGGCTAGTGAGGTTGTGACATCACAACCGCTCACTTATCTGTGCAATTAGTCGCCATGGAAACCTACACCACTTGCAGCCGACATGCTGCAAGCTGCATCAAACTGTGGGCTCAAAGGAACCTGCAGGTTTGATTCCCAGGTGAAAGGTTCTAGGTTCAGTCTCCAATGTCAAAATCTACCTGTCTAGCCCCATACACACACAATGGCATCTGAATTCACTGTTAGTTACTTTTGATAAAAGCGTCTGATACAAGCAGAATCAATAGAAGCAATTGAACTTAAGCATACTCAATGTAAGGGTTAGGGTTACAAAAGTGTTTTTGCTCTACAGCGAACGACAACGTGGCTCCCGGCTGATCCACTGCAGACCTGTGTCTTCAGAGCAGCGATGAGCAGCCAACCACAAGATGGCTGCCATATTTCAATTGGTTATAATTTGAGGGTAAGATGTAAGCATGAACCTTTTCACCAATATTTATATGATATCAGGTATTTTCAACACAGCATTATGGTTGAATTAAAATTATATATTAAACAGTTTGTGTAAGTTCTCCATTGAAAGTCAGATTCAGTGACCTCCATGTCCGTGGCCATAGTCCAGCTGCATCGTGGCACTGGGAACTCCTACTGGTAGCAACTACTTTAGTCATACTTCTCAGTTCCCCAATCACGTCCTGCAGCATTTTTTACTCTCACTCCACCTGCTGCAGTATTTAACATTTTAACCCTCTCTCCACACACTGCAGTATATAACATGTTAACCCTCTCTCCACACACTGCAGTATATAACATGTTAACCCTCTCTCCATACTGACTGCAGTATATAACATGCTAATCCTCTCGCCACATGCTGCAGTATATAACATGTTAACCCTCTCTCCACATACTGCAGTATATAACATGTTAACCCTCTCTCCCCCTCCTGCAGTATATAACATGTTAACCTTCTCTCCACACACACTGCAGTATATAACATGTTAACCCTCTCTCCACATACTGCAGTATATAACATGTTAACCCTCTCTCCACCTCCTGCAGTTTATAACATGTCAACCCTCTCTCCACATGCTGCAGTATATAACATGTTAACCCTGTCTCCACACACTGCAGTATATAACATATTAATCCTCTCTCCACACCATGCAGTATGTAACATGTTAACCCCCTCTCCACATGCTGCAGTATATAACACGTTACCCCTCTCTCCACACACTGAGGTATATAACATGTTAAACCTCTCTTCACTTGCTGAATTATGAAATATGTTCAACCTCTTTCCCCCTCCTGCGGTAAATAACATGTTAACCCTTTCTCTACTTCCTGTGGTATATAACATGTTAAACCTCTCTATGCATGTTGCAGGATTGAACACATTTACCATATCTCTGCACACACTGTAGTACATAACATGTTAACCCTCTGTCCCCCTCCTGCAGTATATAACATGTTTACCCTCGCTCCCCCTCCTGCAGTATATAACATGTTTACCCTCGCTCCCCCTCCTGCAGTATATAACATGTTAACCCTCTTTACCCCTCCTGCAGTACAGAACATGTTAACCCTCTCTCCACATGCTTCAGTATCTAACTTGTTAACCCTCTTTACCCCTCCTGCAGTACATAACATGTTAACCCTATCTCCACATGCTGCAGTATATAACATGTTAACCCTCTCTACCCCTCCTGCAGTATATAAGATGTTAACCTTCTTTCCACATGCTGCAGTATAAAACATGTTAACCGCTTCTCCACACACTGCAGTGTATAACATGTTAACCCACTCTTGAAACACTGCAGTATATAACATGTTAACCCTCTCTCCACAAGCTGCAGTATATAACATGTTAACCCTCTCTCCACACACTGCAGTATGTAACATGTTAACCCTCTCTCCACACACTGCAGTATATAACATGCTAACCTTCTCTCCACATGCTGAATTATATAACACGTTCAACCTCTCTCCACCGCCTGCAGTATATAACATATAAACCCTCTCTCTCTCTCCACACACTGCAGTATATAACATGTTAACTCTCTTTCCCCCTCCTGCGGTACATAACATTTTAACCCTTTCTATACGTCTTGCTGTATATACAATGTTAACACTCTCTCTGCATGTTGCAGAATATATTGTGTTACCCATCTCTCTGCACACACTGCAGTATATAACATGTTAGCCCTCTCTCCACGTCCTGAAGTATATAACATGTTAAAACCTCTCTACCCCTCCTGCAGTATATAACATGTAAACCCTCTCTCGGTATGCTGCAGTCTATATCATGTTAACCCTCTCTACCCCTCCTGCAGTATATAACATATTAACCCTCTCTCCACATGCTGCAATATACAATGTTAACTCTCTTTCCCCCTCCTGTGGTATATAACATGTTAACCCTTTCACCACGTCTTGTGGTATATAAAATGTTAACACTCTCTCTGCATGTTGCAGTTACCCATCTCTCTTTACACACTGCAGTCTATATCATGTTAAACCTCTCTCCCCTCCTGCAGTACAGAACATGTTAACCCTCTGTCCACGTGCTGAATTATATATGTTAAACCTCTCTCCACACACTGCAGTATCTAAAATGTTTACCCTCTCTCCATGTGCTGCAGTATATAACATGTTAACCCTCACTCCACACACTGTAGTATATAACCTGTTAACCCTCTCTCCACATGTTGCAGTATATAACATGTTAACCCTCTTTCCACACACTGCACTATATAAAATGTTAACCCTCTCTCCACACACTACAGTACATACCATGATAACTCTCCCCCTCCTGCGATATATAAGATGATAACCCTTTCTCTTCGTCCTGCGGTATATAACACATTAACCATCTCTCTGCACACACACTGCAGTATTTAACATGTTTTCCCTCTCTCACCACACTGCAGTATATATCATGTTAACCCTCTCTCCACGTCTTGCAGTATATATCATGTTAATCCTCTCCCACCTTCTGCAGTACATAACATGTTAACTCTCTCTCCCCTCCTGCATTCTTGAACATGTTAGCCCTCTCTCCCCCTCCTGCAGTACATACCATGTTAACCCTCTCTCCCCCTCATGCAGTATGTAACATGTTAATCAGATCCAGGTTAGGGTGTTATGCTTCCAGCTAAATGGCACTGGGTTTGATTTCCGCAGACCAACCTGTAGATATTCTTATATGTCCTGATTCCTACCTGTTCTTATTGACATGTATTTTAAATCTCTGTAATTCACTTTTTATAACAGTATCTGCTATATAACTAAATGGTAACAGTAACAGGAGGATGTAGACGCCGAGATGGCAGCTGTCTGCTGTCTAATCCCTCTCCCAGTTCTCCAGTAGCTCAGCCCTCCCAGACCAGGGTCAACTGGTTTAACACATGGAGCATGGGGGGAGTCACTCAGGGTAAGTGCTGCTGAGCACCCTGGCTCAGTAGGACCTGAGGAATAGAACAGGTTCCTGTGAGAGCCTTTTGCTTACTGTATTTAACATTAAGATGTTTTCATCCCAAGTAATCCAGTGCTAGCAATTAGAACAATGTTACCAAAACAATAGTCTAGCTGTAGCTAGTCCCTATAGGGGGTCATCCCTATGTTCCCCGGGTCCTATGTTCCCCGGGTCCTATGTTCCCCCCTCGGGGAACATAGGACCCTTAGGACCCTTTTTTTTTTTTAAGTCCTATGTTCCCTGTTTTTCCCATAAAAGGGTCCTATGTTCCCCTGTAGCAATACATACAGGGGAGCATAGGACCCTTTTTCTGAAAAAGGGTCCTATGCTCCCCACTGTTGCGGGGGTATGTTCCCCGCAATCTATTAATCTTTAAAAATATTTAAACTTTGACACGACATTCGCGTGATGACAGCCAATCAGCGTTCAACAGCGTGGCCACCGAGTGACATGTGTAACGTAACAGCCAATCAGCGTTCAACCGGCCAACTCAGTGCAGTGCAGTCCGGGATGAACCTTATACATGGAGGAGAAAGTGATTGTTGCCGTTTGCGACTCCCGGAGCTCTATATATAATATAATATAATATAATATAATTGTATATACAGTATATATCACGGCCAAAAGCTGTGTGCGCCTCCTGATGGCCGTAGCGCGGGGAGCTCTCGTAGGGATTTGGCTTCTCGGGCTTTGTTTACCGGCGTTGCTATGGTTACCGGTCTTGTGTTTTCCAACGGTTTATTAGCGGTGGTATCTAATAAATCGCTGTCTAATCAATACTTCATTCTCTGCCTCTTCCGTGGTCATTAAAATATTATGAATAGACTGCGTCGGGCTCTCCGAAGTCTCTCCCTCTTCCACAAAAGGTAAAGACATGCAATGGTGGTTATCTCGGCCGGAATTTGGCAGTAATGGTGGAAAAATTAACAGACCGGGGAACATATGTTTCCCTGGTCCTATGTTCCCCTCTCGGGG
>NC_079430.1:929660-1114660 GCF_026213295.1 Gadus chalcogrammus | reverse complement strand
AGTGGAAGAGGGGAGAATGGATCCAGGGAGAGCTACAGAGGGAATAATAGGAAAAGAGCAGAATGCAGTTTCATGAAGATCAGTAGAAAATGTGTTTCATGAAGATCAGTAGAAAACAGTAGAGTTGTCTGTCTGTCTGTCTGTCTGTCTGTCTGTCTGTCTGTCTGTCTGTCTGTCTGTCTGTCTGTCTGTCTGTCTGTCTGTCTGTCTGTCTGTCTGTCTGTCTGTCTGTCTGTCTGTCTGTCTGTCTGTCTGTCTGTCTGTCTGTCTGTCTGTCTGTCTGTCTGTCTGTCTGTCTGTCTGTCTGTCTGTCTGTCTGTCTGTCTGTCTGTCAGTCAGTCAGTCAGTCAGTCAGTCAGTCAGTCAGTCAGTCAGTCAGTCAGTCAGTCAGTCTGTCTGTCTGTCTGTCTGTCTGTCTGTCTGTCTGTCTGTCTGTCTGTCTGTCTGTCTGTCTGTCTGTCTGTCTGTCTGTCTGTCTGTCTGTCCGTCCGTGTTACACCCGTCCAAAGGACAGCAGAGATTTAACAGTCGGGGTACACCATCAACAACCGATAGTCGGCTTAGAGTAAATAGCTAACAGCTAACCCTTACCTTAACCCTAATAAAGTAACAAGTATATAATGAGATAAAAGGAGTAAGTTATGAAGAATAGTTGGGTGTGGCATCTTAGCTTACAAAGACACTAACTAAAACTCTTCCTATTTTTGTGTGTGTTGATATTAAGACTTGTTAGCATGATTACCATGTTAGGGTGTAGCCCATGTCTTAGCACTAAGCAGGTTGTCCTGCTAAATGTTCTGCTAGGTTGATAACAGGATACACACCCTTTGATACAGATGAACACAAATCGGAGAGGACGCTGTGAAACATATCGGTTGTGAGGCTCCTGTCCTGCTCAAGCGACTGCAGGCAGACTGACCTGAGGAAGTGGAGCGCTGGTTACGTGACCCAGGTAGAGGAGGGAATGCAGCATACCATACAAGTGTTTCTGTTGGCTCAGCTATTAATAGTTGTTCTCCTAAGAGAACGAGATGAGAAACAGATGCTCTGGTCCTCAGATACCCAGATAATCACTACCCGAAGCACACTATTCCTGTTCCTCTCTCTCTCTCTCTCTCTCTCTCTCTCCCTCTGAATGTTGTTTTTAGTGTTTGGCATTTCCTTTGAACTGAAACATGCAAGGCAGCTTCCTGTGACCATGTGTTACTCACTGTTGTACACTAGCACTGTTGGTTTGGCTGTTACACATCAACCAAATATAACCAAATACGTATTATAAGGATGGTATTAAAGTTGTTTTATTGAAAGTGATTGGAGGAGATGAGGGTGTAAAGAATAAAGCCTAACCACACATCTCTCCCTCTCGGATCTTCTTTCTCTGCTGAGAAAATGGCGAGAAAATGGCATCATGAGCCAAAGTGGTGTCAACAGTGATGAAGTGTTTAAATTAAACTGTCATTAGTGTCCGATGTAGGGTGGATGTGGAGAGAAGTCACTGCAGAGCGGATGGTCGAACTTCAACAAGATTAGCAAAGATTCCTTACTGGAATCTTCCCTCCAAACCGCAGACGACTCTTTAATAGCAGATGATGAATCTGACGCATAGCTACTTCACCATACTGTCCTCAGTCATATTAATTCATGTTCTCACATTCTCTTGCATTTATTAAATGCAATCAACGTAAATATCCTTTATATTTTAGCATTATGTTGCCTGTTACTGAAAACGTGTGTTTCTACAGTGGCAAGTCTACACAGCATTTGAAACCTTAACAAGCTGTTTTTACTGCCAACTAGTGTTGGCCATATTTGTGTTCACTGTTAATAGCCAATTAAGTGATAGGGCTCCCCAGACCAGCCCCATGATTGGTGGACGTGAAAGGCTGTCACGACAAATGCCCCATTAACCCAGCCTGCAATCAGACTTGAGAATGGAAATCTGAAGTCAGATTTGTGACGCTACAACTCTCCAATAGTAATATAATGAGTCTGTTGTAGCTCCAGCTGTACATTGTAATGTGGTTATGCAGTCTGTAATGTGATCACGGTGATATAGTGTGTAGTACACTTAAATGTAGCTGCATTTTATATTTGTTACTTTAAACACATTTCTACTTTTTGAAATAGGTTTTCACTTGTCATGCACTTTGTTTTGCTGTTTTGCACAAAAATAAACAGATAAATATCTTTTGTTTGATTGATTGATTGATTGATTGATTGATTGATTGATTGATTGATTGATAGATTGATTGATATTACTGAGCGAAAGCAGAGCTGTGTTGTCCCAGTTGGGTTCTATACTTGGTTGGTCCATTCTATTCTACTTATTCTATATTCTAATCGGTTAAATTATATCATATTATTTTATGCGTAGGTCTATATAATAATATTATATTATAATGTATTATATTATATTCTGTGTTGGTCTATTCTATTTTATTCTGTGTTGTTCTATTCTATGTTGTTATATTTGATAATTTTATGTGTTAGTCTATTCTATTCTATTCCATTCTGTGTTGGTCTATTCCATGCAATTCTATTCTGGGCTGGCCTATTATTTTCTATTCGGCCATAACCTACGTTGCTATCTCTTACGATACATTTACTCTTTGCTATGCAATACTATCCTAGGGTGTACTATCTAGGACAGTGCTTCAGAGACCAGAGGGGGTCTGGGTCTGGGCTTCTGGCTCTAGAAAGTAGGGTTTGGAAATTGGGATGGTACCCAGAAACCGGGGATTTCCACACCCTCACCACTACCCTGTGCATCTTGATATTTGATTTGTGATTACAAGGGCCTTGAGAGCACAAAAGTTGTATACAGGTTGGATTTGTTGGATGTAAGGTATCTTTGATAAAGACAAACACATCTTACATACATATATCTCTACTTTGTCATTGGATTTGGATTCTGAACCTCTGATCCTCTGTGAGATGTGTGAAACAAAACAAAGATAAAATATAGCGAGAGTATATCGAGGGAATGGCAGAGATATAGGGAAGACAAGAAGAAAGAGAGAAACATCCACTACAGAGAGAGAGAGAGAGAGAGAGAGAGAGAGAGAGAGAGAGAGAGAGAGAGAGAGAGAGAGAGAGAGAGAGAGAGAGAGAGAGATAAAGGGCTGAGTAAGCCAAACAGACAGATATCTGGCTACCAGACCTTAAACTCATTCATATTTCATCCCTCACATTGAGAGGAAGAGAGGGACAGAGAGAGAGAGAAAGAGAGAGAGAGAGAGAAAGGATTATGGGAAGTGGAAGAGGGGAGAATGGATCCAGGGTGAGATACAGAGGGAATAATAGGAAAAGAGCAGAATGCAGTTTCATGAAGATCAGTAGAAAATGTGTTTCAAGAAACAGATTTTTGATTGATTGATTGATTGATTGATTGATTGATTGATTGATTGATTGATTGATATTACTGAGCGAAAGCAGAGCTGTGTTGTCCCAGTTGGGTTCTATACTTGGTTGGTCCATTCTTTTCTACTTATTCTATATTCTTATCGGTTAAATTATATCATATTATTTTATGCGTAGGTCTATTTAATAATATTATATTATAATATATTATATTCTGTGTTGGTCTATTCTATTTTATTCTCTGTTGTTCTATTCTATGTTGTTATATTTTATTATTTTATGTGTTAGTCTATTCTATTCTATTCCATTCTGTGTTGGTCTATTCCATGCAATTCTATTCTGGGCTGGCCTATTATTTTCTATTCGGCCATAACCTACGTTGCTATTCTCTTACAATACATTTACTCTTTGCTATGCAATACTATCCTAGGGTGTACTATCCTTTCCTATCCTATATGGTGTGCTATACTATGCTATGCTAATATGTTGATACTGAAGGGGGTTAGGACTCAATCAGAGCAATATATATATATAGTTTACTATGTCTTTATGTTTCGCTTAACAGGTATAAACAAATGCAGTTACCAAAATGGTTGAATATTGTTCCAACATTCACACACGGATGCACGCACGCGCAAACACACAGACACACAGACACACACACACACATAGACAGACCAAAGAACAGTATGTGGCCACATATGGCAACACACACAATTATTCAAGCACACACATGGAGTACAGAGAGAGACAGGGATGGGGCAGAGAGAGAGAGAGAGAGAGAGAGAGAGAGAGAGAGAGAGAGAGAGAGAGAGAGAGAGAGAGAGAGAGAGAGAGAGACAGAGCAGACAGACAGACGACAGCAGACAGACAGACAGACAGACAGACAGACAGACAGACAGACAGACAGACAGAAAGACAAACAGAACCCTGATTGAGAGAATAACATGGAGGAAAGCACTAAGAGTTAATGCGAAAAAATGTTATGATGCAGCGCGAGAGCATCAGACAGAGGAAGACATGAGAGAGGGAAGGGCGGAGAGGCAGGTAGAGATACAGACAGAGAGAAACCGACAGATGGAGAGAGAAATAGACAGAGGGAGACAGAGAGAGATAATATAGATGAGAGAGCAAGAGACAGAGACCCTGAGAACGAGAGTGTTAAATGGAGAGAGAGACAGGGAGTGATAGAGAGAGTGCTAGGGACGGAGTATTTCAGGGAGACTAGAAGAAGACCGGGATAGAGATAGAGACCGGGATATTTCAGAAAGAGAGAGAGAGAGAGAGAGAGAGAGAGAGAGAGAGAGAGAGAGAGAGAGAGAGAGAGAGAGAGAGAGAGAGAGAGAGATGGAGAGAGAGAGGATGAGGAGGGAGAGGAGAGAGAGGAGAGAGAGAGAGGAGAGAGATGAGAGACGAGGAGAGAGAGAGAGAGAGAGAGAGAGAGAGAGAGAGAGGGAGAGAGAGAGAGAGAGAGAGAGAGAGATGAGGAGGGAGAGTACATTCGAAGACAGACAGACGGGGTGAGACGGAGAGGATAGAGTGGGAGAGGAAGAGAGAGAGCATGGTGTCAGTCAGAATAGAGCAGCAGCTCCCATCATGACAGAGCTCCCGTTGCCATGACAACCCATCCCTACAGCTGCTGCATGATGGACAGAGGGACACTGGAACTAGACAGGGGGAAGGAGAAAAGGAGACACGGTAGGAAGGAAGGCAGGGTGAAGAGAGAAGGTAGGTAGGAGGAGAAAAGAGGGAAGGGAGGAGGAAATAGAAAAGGTGTGGAGGTGAGGAGTAAGGAGGAGAGAAGGGAAGAGGGAGGACAGAGGGAAGGGAGAGGAAATGGTTGGAGAGACCAGGGGAGAAAGAGAAGGAGGCTAGGAGAGAGGAGGGAGATGAGGGGAGGACAGTGAGATATTTCTGGCGGTAAATCTCTGAGCTACTCACTGCACTGTCGAGCCGTTCTGCTGCAAAGGCGTTTCAGACATGGCTGCTCCCTCCTCTCCTCCTCCGGCTACCTCTCCTGCTCTTTTCCTCCTCCTCAGAGATGAGAGCTCCTTTTCTCCTCCTCTCCTCCTGCTGCTCGACAGGCTCCGTCACGGCACGATGTGTCGGCTGCTGCCGCGGCAACACGGTGACCATGTGACCGCCAGCTCCACCGACAGGCGGGCAGAAGGGGGTGTGGTGTGTCAGTGTGTGTGTATAGTGTGTGTGAGGAGTCTACACATAAATTAATTTATGTGTATGTGAAGGAGAGACTGTGTGTGTGTGTTTCTAACCAAAAGGTGTTCATCTTTCCTTGTGTATGCACCTGATAGGAAGATTTCTGTATATGTGTTTGAGGCGGGGGTCTTTGTGTGTATTGTATGTGAGCGTGTGTAGCAGTTTCTGTGACTGCAACATCTGTGTTAGTGTGTGGTTGCGTTTGCGAGCCATCACAAGGTAGTGTGCTTTGCAGTGTTAGCCGCAGGGTAAGAAAAATATTGTAGATCAGCCACTTTCGTGCTCTTTAGTAGAGGCATGATGAATTAACAGATCAAACATAAGTATACTTTAGTACATAACAACTGTCTATATCCTATCTTGTCAACCAACTGTAATATATTAAAAGATCTTCTCAGTGCACAAGAAGATACTCATAATTACTCCATGCAACAGTGTTGTCTTTTAAAGGTCGCAAGGAATGCTAACAACTTGAGCTTTACAGGCACAATTTGTGTAGTAAACATCTGAAGGGTATGGACATATCTTACCTCTTAGTTGTTTTAAGGAAGAGAGAAGGAAGGGTGGGAAAAGATGAAGGAAGGACGGAGGAGGGCAAGCTGTTCATCTGACCTCCTTCAAGTGGAGGTCAGCTCTCGATCCAACTCAAGTTCACTATCATCTCCATCTTATCACTCAGACCCTGTCACTCTCTCTCTCACACCCTTTTCAGGTCTCTCTGCCCTTGTTATCATGTGGGCCGGTATGCTAACTATTCAGGTTAGGAGTAGTGAGCTTACATAGGCATCACATCTTATCACTAACCCACCCAACACACAAACACGCACACGCACACGCACACGCACACACACACACACACACACACACACACACACACACACACACACACACACACACACGATCCATTCGTTGTTTATACAATACAGTATTGCACAGAAAAAGCTGTCTTGAAATCTCTGCCAACTTTACATGTTAGATAGCTTCCAAAGTGTGGATTGTACTGCCACCCAGTGGGCTTTTCGTAAAGCATTCACCAACGTATGGATGAAATTCAACGTCTTCAATAAAATACACAATTTGTGTAATAGATTGTTTGACTATGTCACAGGAGAAATCCGAGATTCATCTGTTAAAATAGTGTTTTATAACTAACTGCACTTTGTTCAATGTTGGAGAAAAGGAGGGTATTCGACTTTACACCATAAGAAGACATGGCTGATTATAAAGAATAGACTATCAATAGAAGATGGAACAATTCCTTGTGGGAGTATCTACTTTTGATCGTTTGGCAGAGCTAGCTGGCTCGTTTGCCATGTGAGCGCTGAAGCACCATGTGATGTCATCGCCAACCGCTGCTGAGAGTTCACCGCCCGGCTATCGCTGCCATCCCATCAACCACTGAGTAGGGGGTTGTCTACGTTTTTTTAACTGCAAGAAAAACTTTTATCGTATCTACACCAGATGATGCTGTTGCAAAAAGTGTAGGCACTGCTGGGAGTTGAACCCAGGGTCTCCAGTTTACAAGACAGGCGCTTCGACCAGCTAAGCCACAGTACCCCTTTTGCAATGTTTAGCAATGAAAAAAGGTCTCATATAGCGTGACCCGATCATGTGTTAAGCTATCAGAACTGGCGGCTAAAGGAATTCCAATTGAGTAGGTTACTTAGGCCTACATTATACAACTTACAGCTGTGATTAGAACACTGCATCTACTGTGAATTATGACCGTCCAAGCCACAGCACCCCTCTCAGTTCAGGAGAAATGCTTCAGCAAATGATTGGGAAGACAACGAAAGAGGTCTGCAGTACCATGACATATTTCTGGCGATCCATTAAACAGCCCTTTAAACATACACTGATTAACCTGTACCGTTGACACCAGGATTCGAACCTGCACGGGGAGAACCCAACGGATTTCTAGTCCATCGCCTTAACCACTCTGCCAAAGATGATGAACTTGGCCAAGTTCATTGCCGATGTTACTCATCCACGTGGCCGTGTTCTCAATGCCACCTGCAAGCTTTTTAGTGATCTACAGAAGACATTAGCAAATCATTGGACATACTAATAAACACGAATGAGAACAAATTTACATCAGTTAACCTTCTTGGTGGAGTCCAGCTTTAAGATTCTGCCATAAGTTGAGGTTATAACACCTTTCAACTCATCCAGGTGGCCAAGAACCTCATTTGTGTGGACGGTTTCAAACCACTGAGCCAGGGGCAGACGACTGAAGGTGGGTGGCTGTTGGTATAGAGGTTCGGACTGAGGACACACGACTTTTTATGGACCTCACAATCAGTGAGGTAGTCGATAGTCCGCCTTGCCCACTCCTCGCTGTGCACCTCCTGCAAGACCTGTCGTGAGTAGCTGGAGCTGTTCCCTACCGTGCGTGGTCGCAACATTGTGACACACTTCCTGTCCAGTGCCTGCTGTGTTGTTAGGACAGCAGGAAACTTGTTACGGTGGGAGGGATCCAGCTGCTGCAAGATCTCACTACTCCAAGGGCAGACAGGGATCATGCATTTACTGCACCTTGGGTAGTCTCCACCTACCAGATAATATCTGGAGTCCACATCTATCACTTCTCTCACTTTCGTGTAAATGCCAGAGTGGTGCATCTTCCTTTTACACAATGTGCATTTAAGAGGGATGCTCCACATCGTCATTGGAGCCCACAGGAACATCCGCTGCCTAAAGTAGTGTAGTGGATCTGGAGGTGAGGTGGATCTAGTGGGGCTTGGCGGATGGTACCAGTTCTGTGTGAGCTTTTGCTTTAGCTGTCCTGTTCTGTCATATAGGATCTGTGCGATCCACTCCCGGTCAGCCTGATTTATGACTTTTAAGAACTGCTTCGGCAGAAAACTCAGCCAGTTCGCTTGAGGAGGCCGCAGAGTTAGTGTATGTTGTTGTGGTGCCGCCGGTGACGTCTCTTGGGCTATGGGAGGGACAGGAGCAGGGACGGGAACAACTGGTGGGTTGCTGTGTTGCTGTGGCGCCGGTGTTGTGTATAGTTCTGTTGGAGCCGGAACATATATGGGTTCTGTTGGACAGCTCAAAAGGTGAGCACTCTCTATGTGCTCCGACAATCCAAACGAGTCCCCAGGCTGTTGCGCCACACTGCTCACATCGCTCCTGGATGTGGTAGTCTGACAGGTGCTGCGTGTAGTTCTCACCCATCACCTCCCGAGTACACAGCGAGCACGTGACAATCCTGCAGAGAGCTGGGTTTTTCTGACCTACAGCTGCTGCGATTGTGCTGGCCAGTTCACCAGGAGCCCTCCCCTCTGCCGCTGCACTGGCTGGTTCCTCAGGAGCTCTTCCCGCTGCAGCACTTGCCCCCGGGGCACTCAGCTGACCTGAACTGGCTGATGCTGCGCCAGCCTTCTCTGGTGGCTGGGGAGAACAAAACTGGGTTTACATTTACAGTACATTTCCCTTAAGCCAGACAGTAGTCTGCATCCAAATAATTATGTACTCACACTGTTAGACACTGACATCAAATACAACCTTTTTCCAGTACATTTGTATCACAGATAAAAATGTTTAAGCAATATAGCATGAGTGGTGTTTGTAATGGATATACCACCGGGTGTTGTTTGGCCGTAGCCACAAGGCCGGAGGCCGAGTACATAAGCATCTATTCCTTTTATACAACAATTCTACTGTCAACTAATTAACCTTAAAACACCAGATTATTGTATTGAAAAGTCAGACTAGGAATGTCCTGGAATATTACAATTCATGGGATGTCTGTTGTCAAATCTGAAACAAATGAAACATTCCATATAACTCAATTGTTGTATAATACCACCTACCTCATGATATCCGCACTCAGTTGATCTTTTTCCCAAAAATATCATATTTGCGGGGAGTTTGACTGAACACGGGGGTCAAGGGACAAGCATTAATCCGCTGCATAGACCGCGGAACGTGTTTGAACAAGGGGGGGCCACAATCGCAAGAGGGGGTCACCAACATTTTACCAACATTTTAGGTCCGACATTATCCATAGCCAAGGCTATGCACGGTATACGAGGACACGCACGTAATGCCATCAGTCACGTCAGCCAGCACAGAACAGCGCAGAATAAAATGCACAAGAAAGGTACCTCGGTGGTCGGTGGTAACGCAACTGAAACTGCTTGCTTGTACCATTACTAAAGAGAGAGAGAGAGAGAGAGAGAGAGAGAGAGAGAGAGAGAGAGAGAGAGAGAGAGAGAGAGAGAGGTTGCGGATGCACATCACTTTGCCAGGATGATTTTACTTCAAATGTCCAAACAGCCAACAACACTAATAACCCAAGTCCAAAATATGCCAGCACAGAAGTGCGCAAATTGCCAAAACAGTCAACCCAGCACAGAAGGCTAGCCTACATAGATGAATCAATGGTCATGACTTAAGCCCACAACATGCCAGCACATAACTGTGCAGAATAAAATGCTCAATCAGCCAACAATACACAACAAAAGCACCACAGTAAGATGTTAACTCAACATAAACTCATTTGTATCAGTACAATGCAGTATAAAAACATTGAACAAAGAATAGTGCACACGGCGGTGCTAATAAAACCATTGACCTACGCTTAAAACTTCCCAAAGGCCTGCCTGCGTCTGTCATTGGCCTGCACGAACTCCTTAGCGATGGCTGTCATGTCGATGTTCTCCAGAATGTCACGGTGAATATGGCAGTTCATCAAGTCATTCAGTCTTTTTTGTGTCATTGTGGATCGGAGGTATGATTTCAGTCGACGAAGTGTGGAAAACGAACGCTCTACTTCTTTCGCGCGATTTTCAGTGCTGCGCAGTTATAGGGCTACATTTTGCAACATTCATGCAAGACGTGTGACGTGAACAATATTGGTTTAGAAATACCATTGATTAAATTATTACAGCATGGGTTGTGTTTAAGTTTGATCTTGTCGACAGGTTTTGAGTTGAAAAAAAAACTTGCAGGCCAACATTCATTTATTTTTTTAATAATCATTTCAAAAAGTGACCCGGGCCACGGCCCCCCTGGCCCGGCCGGTTCCGCGGTCTATGATCCGCTGTATTACCGCCCTCCATCTCCTGCCACCCGGTCTCTGGCCTGTGGAAAATTTATATTTCCCCTGAGCATAGAGGGTCATCACACCTGCCCAGTGTGAGTCTGGTTTCCCAGTCTTCGTCATTTCTAAAGATAAGGACATGAAAAATAGCTGTTATTAGGCAAATGCTGTAAATATCCTGGCCTAGACTACTTCATCACGGATCATTCAAGTAAAACTATATACCGTATTTTCCGCACTATAAGGCGCACCGGAGTATAAACCGCAGCAGCTAAATGGAATGATGTGTAGGCTTACTGATTTAAACTTCGAATACTAATTTTCCGAGTGGCCGTTAGCTGTAAAAATCCATAGATTAGCCGCACCGTTATATAAACCGCAGATTCGAAAAATGGGGAAAAAAGGCACGGTTTATAGTCCGATCAAGATTTCAGAAATAGTAGGATATGCATACCCCTGACATAACGCATGTACAGTATAGTAAAAACAGCGATTTCCCGATTTCCCTGTTTAATCATAGCATATATGTAGCATATACCCTCTCCACCTCCACCCCAGATCTCTGCAACTCATTCCTCCAGTTCTTCGCCGACAAAATCACTGCAATCAACCATTCACTATTCCCTGTACATAACCCCCCTGCACACTCAATGGCCTCTCCCCTACCCATCTCTCTGGACCTCCCAACACCTCCTCCCCATTGCCGTCTCACCCACTTTGACCTGATTACCCCTCCTGCACTCTCCAAACTTATAGGCTCCTCCAAACCTACTACCTGCTCCCTCGATCCCCTCCCCACTCCCCTGCTCAAGTCCTGCCTCCCCGTTCTCTGCCCTTACCTCACTAAGCTCTTCAACTCCTCACTGTCCCATGGAACGGTCCCCTCTGCCTTCAAATCTGCTGCTGTTACCCCCACCCTCAAGAAACCTGGTCTCGACCCCTCCTCCCTCAGTAACTACCGCCCAATCTCCAACCTCTCCTTCCTCTCCAAAACCCTTGAACGCATCGTCACCACACAACTCCAATCCCATCTCCACGCCAATAACCTTTTTGAATCCCTCCAATCTGGCTTCCGCCCCCTCCACAGCACAGAAACCCCTCTCCTCAAAGTCCTCAATGACCTCCTCATCTCTGCCGACTCTGGTTCCCTCAACTTCCTCATCCTCCTTGACCTGAGTGCAGCCTTCGATACTGTAAAACACACCATCCTGCTCACCAGACTCAGCAACCTCGGAATCGAAGGAACTGCACTTAGCTGGCTTCACTCCGTCCTACCTCTCCGACAGATCTCACTTCATCTCCCTCCACAACCACACATCTGCCACAGCCACTGTCACACAAGGTGTTCCCCAAGGTTCTGTACTTGGCCCCCTCCTCTTCATCATCTACCTCCTCCCCCTTGGTCAGTTACTCCGCCATTTCTCCATGGACTTCCACTGCTACGCCGACGACACCCAGATTTACCTCAGCACCAAATCCCCCCACAACCCCCCCCTCTCCCACATTGAATCCTGCCTGTCTTCACTCACTCTCTGGATGCAAAATAACTTCCTGAAACTTAACAGCAACAAAACTGAACTCCTCCTCATTGGCTCCAAATCCACCCTCAGTAAACTCGCAAACCCCCCCACACTCACTATCGACGGCACCACGGTCTCCCCCTCCCCCCAGGCCCGCAACCTTGGCGTAATCTTTGATTCCACCCTCTCCAGGGCTGTAGCGGTCAAATTAGAGGTGGGTAAACTATGATTTTTTTGATCAGGCCGACCTCGACACAACGCAACGCAACGCAAAGTGTTGCGACTCTGTAAGGCTAGCCTGGCTATATTCCATTATGTTATCAATTAAAGTCATATTAAATCAATCAATGACTGTCAATGAATGTGTTTGTAGTTTATTTAAGTTATTCAAATTTCAACAGTAAAGAAAAGTATGTGTAGATTAAGAACTATCTATCTATGGCATGTGTGTATGTGTGTGTATTAGTATGCATGCTTTTCACAGTAGTACCCAGAGGGCCTCCTTGTCCTCCACGTCAGGTCCTGCCTTGCAGGGGCGTGTTCTGGAGTTCATGGCTCCCCTGTGCTTCACCAGCCAGGACTTCACATACGTGTTGGATTGAACTTTGTGGTGGCTGAGTGGTGGGCCATTCACTTGAATAAACATCAAGGACGACACTGTGACCAAGTGCAGACTGCATCTCAGGGGGCACACTATGATGTTCATTAAGCTGAACCCCCTCTCACACTCAGCAGTGCTAACTGGAATGAGATGGCCGATATTCAGAAGTGGTGCAAGGTTTTCTGGAATGATGCTTGAGTTATCCTTAAAATCCCTATAGCCTTCAAGAATTTTTCTGTCATCAAGTCTGAACCTTTGGGCAAGTTTTTTCAACTTGGATTCCCCATACTGCTCCTCTAGGGAACAGGCCAGTTTGCTGGGAAAATAACTTTAAATAAAATAAAAAATAAAATAAAAATATTTATAATATATAAAATACAAATATTTATAAATATTTATATTTTTATTGGTTTAACCGCCAACCGCCCGAATTTAATTAAAACATATTTTTTTGTCGCGTCATCCGCCCGATCCACGGTTCAGCCGCGGAGTCCACGGCTGCAACCGCCAACCTCGCATCTCCAAATTGAGGCTTTAACATAGCGACCAAGCAATAGCGAAATTGATACGCCGAAACCGGAGTTTAATATGGATAGTAAAACTCTGACTGACTTTCACTCATTTTGACGTGGGCAGTACACGGATAGCATGACTACGCATTGGCCAATCTGAATGCTCGTAGTCACTTAATAGTTCGTCAAGTAAAATTGATTTATGAATCACAAAAACAACTCAATTGATCATCTTCAGTCTTACTTTGTACTTGAGGCCTTTTTCGGGCATCTGTTGGAGTGGGAGCACTCGAAGGTCTCTTAAAAAATCGCCTGATATCCATGGCTAATTAATGACAGGTAGGCATGATAATCCACAACGCGCAGGGCCATGTGTTTACATACTTCCTGTTTACATATTTTCCTGGATCCTGATTGGTGTCGCTGCTGCAGCCGCAAGGCACTGATGGGAGGGTCACAGACCATAATAGCATAGGCCTACAGCGCAGATGAAAATGATTCAGATTACAGCGTTTATTTGTTCAACAATATGAAACCTTGTCTTAGGTGTTTTAAAATGATGCTGAATTTATTTCCGATTATTCCAACGGCAGAATACAAGGCACAGGGAACTTTGAGGTGCGTAAACGCTATTTAGAGGTGCGTAAACGCTATTTCCTAAATTCCAGAGGTGCGTAAACGGCGTTTACGTGCGTTTACCCTCCACTACAGCCCTGACCCTCTCCCTTGAACCCCACATCCGCCACACTGTCAAAACCTCCTTCTATCACCTCCGTAATATTGCAAAGATCAGATCCTCCCTCACACCTCACGCTGCAGAAAGACTCATCCATGCCTTCATCTCCTCCCGCCTTGATTATTGCAATTCACTCCTCGCCGGCATCTCCACCACCTCCATCAACAGACTCCAACTGGTCCAGAATGCAGCAGCCCGTCTCCTCACTCATACTAAAGCGTGGCACCACATCACCCCAGTCCTCAAGAATCTCCACTGGCTCCCCATCTCACATCGGATCCACTACAAACTCCTGGTCCTCACCTACAAAGCTCTCCACCATATGCCCCCCCCATATCTCTCTGATCTTCTCTCCCTCTACCAACCCCCCCGGGCCCTCAGATCCTCCTCAGCTGGTCTCCTCTCCACCCACACATCAAAACTCCACAGCCTAGGTGACAGAGCCTTCTCCAGGACATCTCCCAGGCTCTGGAACTCCCTCCCCCAACATATCCCTCACCATCTTCCAGTCCCGCCTCAAGACTCATCTCTTCTCCTCTGCCTACCCCTAGATCACTCACTATCTCTAGCCCCATCAACTTCCCCTATGTAAAGCGCTTTGAGTACGTGAAAAGCGCTATATAAATTGAATCTATTATTATTATTATTATTATATACGGGATAGATAACAGCAGAGATCGCTTCCATTAGCATTGTTTGGGAAACATTTTTAAAGCATTTGTAACGCGTACGGACTACTCGCATATCACACAAACACCACTAATAAAGACACTTTAAAGCATGTATACGTTCATTTTAGTACTTACTTATAATGTCTTTTTCATCAACCTTCCTGTAAATCGCTAAAAGTATACCTGATAAATTAGCGTCAAAGGTTTCGGAGAAAGATAACACTGTAGTCGTCCGAAGGTGTTGAATGGGACCTGTCACGTACTGTCCGTCGACCCAGAGATTTCTGGGGATCTGATTGGCTCTTTTGCCCCACTGGTTTGGAGCATTGGCGCCTGTGTCAGGACTTGTTAGGACTTTGTTAGGACTTGTTAGGACTTTGTTAGGAACTGTTAGGACATGTTAGGACTTTGTTAGGAACTGTTAGGCAGTCCATTCAGTGACAGGCAACAATATCTATCTTGCTCAAATGTTAGCGCTCTGCAACATTTTTGGTAGGTAAAGCATTGCATGACTTCGTTTTGTTTAAACATTCAGCAGTGTGTCGTGATCGGATCATTTTTGACTTCTCCCTTATAAATGGGATTCAATCATATTCAAAGCGTCACCATCACTACAATTTGGAGATACCAGGGATTGAACCCGGGACCTCATACATGCGAAGCATGCGCTCTACCACTGAGCTACAACCCCTATTTTTTTAAAATAGTACATCTCTACTATTAATACCTGAAGCTTTGCTTAATGATACAGCCAATCAACAGGTTGACTTGCACTAGGCCATTCTAAGAGATGCAGATATTTGGCCTGCCTGCTAAAAGCAGAGGTGGTAAACTGGTGCGGCAGATTTCAAACATTGAGAGGGGGATCCAATGGACTTCTAGTGCATCAGCTTAACCGCTTGGCCAGGACAACGGTGCTTAGCGACCTCAAGTCTATCAGTTGTTTGAACAGTAACAGAGTGCAACGTTTGAGGTTCTGTGATCAAATTGTGAAATAGTCCTAAACCCTTGACCACAGCTTGCTTTGATCACATCTTAGTGATCGGACCTCAGCACTCCTACATGAGAAGCTTTACAGATGAGCCGAAAACAGATTACTTCAATTGTACATGTGTGCAACCGAATCATGAAAGATTGCTTGACGATACAAGAGGGGAAATCAGTTATTGACTGACAGCACGGTATCATACATTTCTTAGAGGAATATTCTGCGTACAGATAGCAGAACTGGCCAACGCTTGTCGGCAGGCCTGAATCTTCGTCGTGACACAACAATGTTTTTCTCTTCTGTGGCTGTCAACGCTTAGTGCATAAACGTTACGTACTCATATCAACGTGTTGACCGGCACTAGCTTTTGAAATCGCACACACTGATTAACCTGTAACGTTGACGACAACCCAGTTTCAATTCTCTCACTTGTTTCGAACATTAGCATTCGGCAACATTTTTGGTAGGTTAAGCATTGCGTGACCTCATTTTGATCAAGATAGCACTCACCAGACATTCCTAGGGCAATCGAATTGAGGAGCTGGGGTTTGAACCCGAGGCCTCATACATGCAAAGCATGCGCCCAACCACTGAGCTGCTTACTGCTGAAGAATGTACATTTTAAACCTGCTTCGGAAAACACTAAGGGTTTTCTCGTCCATGGCATTCAGCACTTGGACCTGACAACACTAGTCTTCGGATCTATCAGACCTTTGAATATTAACATTTTATGTTTGGAGAACATGTTGTCATAAACATTGGATGCTAAGAGCTTGTCCAGATAATGCCTGGTTTTAAAGATGGCGCCTGCTACATGGTTAGATCAACATATTTGCACTGAAATCATGCAGTTTCACCGTAATATGTGTGTGTGTTGGCTGAACAAGGGAATGAAAAACCGTATTCAGATACAACCGTTGTGGGCAGGATTCAAACCTGTGCGGGGAGACCCCACTGAATTTCTAGTACATCACCTAATCACTCGGCCACGACAACACACTTTCAGAGTTCCAAGTCTGCGGCTTTTTGGAACAGGAAGAGTCTGGAACATTTAGGGTAGGTTAAGCCTTGCTTGATCTAATTTTGAAATAGTCTTCAAATTGACTGAAGCTAGCTTTGATCACATCTTGGAGACGGCAGGCATTGAACCTCAGGCCTTCTACATGAGAAGCATACGCTTTGCCGTTGAGAGACGTCCCCTGTGTTACTTCAATTGTACATCTGTAAAACTGATTCCTGAAGCTTTGCTTAATGACAGAAGGGACAAATAGGTCATCAGCTGGCACTAGGGTATCATACATTTTATAGAGAATTTTGCTTGCCTGCCGCCGTTGTCATTGATGGGAAGTCTATTGCATTGATGGATTGCAAGTTTACAACCGCAAGCAAGATTGCCAGTTAGGACAATTCCTTTTCTTTTAACTGCAAGAAAAACTTTTATCACATCTACACCAGATGATGCTGTTGCAAAAAGTATAGGCACTGCTGGGAGATGAACCCAGGGTCTCCGATTTACAAGACAGGCGCTTTGACCAGGTAAGCCACAGTACCCCTTTTGCAATGTATACTTGAGACACCAATGAAAAAGGTCTCATGTAGCGTGACCCGATCATGTGTTAAGCGATCAGAACTGCTGGCTAAAGGAATTCCAATTGAGTGGGTTACTTTCATTATACAACTTACTGCTGTGATTAGAACACTGCCTACTCTGTGAACTAGACAGTCACTATGACCGTCCAAGCCACAGCAACCCTCTCAGTTCAGGAGAAATGCTTCAGCAAATGATTGGGAAGACTACGAAAGAGGTCTGCAGTACAATGACATATTTCTGTTGATCCTTTAAACAGTCCACTATACATACACTAATTAACCTGTACCGTTGACGGCAGGAATCGAACCTGCACGGGGAGAACCCAACGGATTACTAGTCCATCGCCTTAACCACTCGGCCATGGTAACACAATTTTGACAATACAATTCTCTATCTTTTTCAAACGTTAGCATTCTGCAACATTTTTGGTAGGTAAAGCATTGCATGACCTCATTTTGTTTAAACATTCATTAAACAGTAACATTCAGCAATGTTTCGTGATCGGATCATTTTTGACCTCTACCTTATAAATGGGATTCAATCATAAACATCGCGGTTGACTTGCACTAGGCCATCCTAAAAGATGCAGATATTTGGCCTGCCTGCTAAAAGCAGAGGTGGTAAACTGGTGCGGCAGATTTCATACATGGAGAGGGGGATCCAATGTATTTCTAATGCATCAGCTTAACCGCTTGGCCAGGACAATGGTGCTTAGCGACCGCAAGTCTATCAGTTGTTCGAACAGTAACAGACTGCAACGTTTGAGGTTGTGTGATCAAATTGTGAAATAGTCCTACACCCTTGACCACAGCTTGCTTTGATCATATCTTAGTGATCGGACCTCAGCACTCCTACAGAATATAGCATACAGCACCTGGTATTCCCAGGCGGTCAACAGCCTCAGTGCAATGGCTGAGCCTCGCTATGGGTGAACCACCTTCTTGATCATGGTATCTCCCTTGCCAGGTGTAGATAGATGTACTGTCTAACTGTTTGACCCTAAAGAGTTACCGTATTATGAGTGGGTCTCGCGGGATTTGACTTGACGTGATTTGGTTGCGATTACCCGGAACTCGAGATACATGTGGTCTGTTATTACCGTGGTTGTTAATAAATACATTTGTACCTTTACCGTTCGGATACGTTTGTAAACAAAACGACATGGTGACAGAAGTGGGATTCTTCCTGAAGACATCACTTGGACGACTTCATCTCTCGGAACGTCAACTTTGAAGTCTCGACCGTGGGAAGCGACACCATCGAAATGGCAGATGGATTCAGACGTCCGGACCCTCTCGTTTTCGATGAGAATGTGGCAGTGCACTGGCGCAAGTTTGAACGAGAATATGAGATTTTCATTGCCACTGCACACAGCGATAAACCTGCTCGAATGAGAGCTTATATACTCCTCAATCTCGCAGGACCGGAGGCTATGGAGAGAGAGCGGTCATTCACCTATGCGCCCGCCGTACTAGGAGAAGATGATGACGTTGTCGTTCCAGCAGAATCTAGAGAGGACACAGAGTGTCTTAAAAGAAAGTTTAAAGAAATATGCAACCCGGAATCAAACGTGATAATGGAGAGGCACAACTTCAACACCAGACACCAAAAACCTGGCGAAACAATCGAGGCATACGTGAGTTCACTGCGAAATCAGGCTAAAAACTGCAACTTCGGCGCATTGGAAAACGAACTGATAAGAGACAAACTGGTCTGTGGAATAAGTAGCGACGGTGTCAGACGTACGCTGCTAAAAGAGACTGAACTAACACTGTCTAGACTCTAGGCAGTGTTAGTTCAGTCTCTTTTTCCCTAATTTGGCAAATGCGTAGTGCTCTAGACTCTAGAGCACTACGCATTTGCCAAATTAGCGAGCTCACTGAAAACATAGCAAACGCCCCCTCTCCACGCCTAAAACTGCTGCAACCGCCAGTGTGGATGCTGTACAAATAAAACATAGAAACATCTACAGCAAAATGAAGCGCACTAAGGGAAAATCCATCAATCTCCAGCTGCAGGAATTGTGGGGGAACCCATCCAGCGAAACGTGACCAATGTCCGGCTTTCGGCCAACAGTGCCACAACTGTGGTAAGCAGAACCACTTTAAAAGCCAATGCAGGTCTACAAAGTCAAGCAGACCAAACAGACAGATAAACCAGCTATATGCCGAAACAAACTCCAGCTGTGAAAGTGAAGACACATTCACCATCGAAGGCTTGTCCTTGCATGATGATGAGCAGAAGATTGACAAGGAAGGACATTGTTTTGTGACAGTTAATGACAAACAATTAAACCTAAAAGTGGATACAGGGGCGAAATGTAACGTTATGTCCTTTAACACATACAAACTTGTCAGGCACAATGAAGAACTGCAAATGCCAATTAAGCAGGTCAATCTTGTAGAATTTGGCGGATCTATGATCACACCAATTGGCACAGTGACATTACCATGCAAGCTAGATGAACAGCTGTATAACCTAGTTTCAAGTCGTGAAAGGAAGTGTTCACTCCATTCTTGGCCTACAGGACAGCCTTCATATGAAGCTTGTCGCCTTCAGCAGGGAGGTGTTTAACCTGGACTGTGTAAAGGATCACACCCTGTCGCAGAAGATGTTTAAGGCATATGCAGACCTGTTCGAAGATGAGATCGGTGACCTACCTGTAACATACTCGATGAAGGTAGATCCAGGGATAACACCGGTTGTCAGCCCTCCACGTCGTATCCCAGCTGCAATGCAAAGAAAAGTGGAACAAGAGCTCAGAAGAATGCAAACCCTGGGAGTAATTGAACCTGTGGATGAGCCCACGGAATGGGTTTCAAATTTAGTGGCCACAAACAAGAAAGAGACGGGTGACTTGCGCATCTGCATAGACCCCAGAAACCTAAACAAGGCCCTCATGCGCCCTCACCATCCCATGCGCACGGTGGAGGAAGTTGCCGCTCAGATGTCAGGTGCCACTATCTTCTCCGTCCTTAATGCTAAAAGCTCCTTCTGGCAAGTCAGACTGGATGATGCCTCATCCCTCCGCACGACATTCACAACTACGTATGTACGATTCAAGTTCTTAAAGATGCCGTTCGGAATTTGCACAGCCTCAGAAGTGTTTCAAAGAGCCATGGAACAAATCTTCGCAGGATATCCATGTGCTATAATCGTGGACGACATCATCATCGGTGGCAAAGACCCTGATGAGCATGAAAGAAACCTGAAAAAGGTTCTGGATCGTGCCAGGCAGGTGAAACAGACTGAATCCCAGCAAATGCAAATTTGGACTCAACGAGGTGAGCTATGTTGGGCACACATTCACAGATAAGGGGCTGAAAGCAGACCCTAAAAAAATAAAAGCAATCAGTGAAATACCACCCCCAGAGGACAAGCCAGCTCTTCAGCGTTTCTAAGGGATGGTAAACTACTTGGGCAAGTTCATTCCAAACCTAAGTGAACTAACCACACCGCTACGTCAGCTGCTCCACAAGGAAGTGGTGTGGAATTGGACGGAGCATCAACAGAATGCTTTTGACAGGCTCAAGACCTGCATCAGCAGCCCACCTGTACTCCATTACTACGATGTGAGGCAACCGGTGACACTCACCTGCGATGCATCACAATATGGTTTAGGAGCCGCTTGCCTCCAAGAGGAGAATCCCGTGGCATACGCGTCTCGCACACTGACCCAGACGGAGACGAGATATGCTCAAATCGAAAAAGAACTTCTGGCAGTGGTCTTCGCCTGCTACAAGTTCTATGACTAAATCTACGGCAAGCCGGTTGTGATTGAGACTGACCACCAGCCCTTGGTCACCATTCACAACAAGCGATTTCACACCATCCCAGCTCGTCTGCAACGCATGATGTTACAGTTGCAAAGATTCGACCTGACTCTCACCTACAAAAAAGGAAAACACCTCTACTTAGCTGACACCCTTTCACGTGCACCGAGGTACAACGTCAGCCCCCAGAAGGCAGAACGGCCAGAGTTTGAGGTGATTGCAGTTCAACTAATATCCCCACGGCGTCTTGAAGAACTCCGTCAATACTTGTAATGCTGACGACACAGTGCTGCAGAAACTCACCTGTTTCATTCAACGGGGCTGGCCGAGACGTCCATGCAGCGTACCTACAGAGGTGAGACCATTCTTCAGTTTCCGTGATGAACTCACTTTCGAAGACAGGATCATCATGAAAGGAAACAGGGCCCACTGCCCTGCACTCGGAATACCTGAAGGTGCTACACGGGGGACACCCAGGAGTTGAATCCACTAAGAGAAGGGCAAGGGAAAGTGTTTTCTGGCCATCTTTAAATGAGGACATTCAGGCTGTCGTTATGGCATGCGGCGTCTGTAACAGCCTGCGGCCTCACCAGCAAAAAGAGCCGCTAAAACTGCACACAGTCCCAGACCTGCCTTGGTCTCTTGTCGCCACAGACATGTTTGAATGGAAGACTCACCATTACCTGGTGCTTGTTGATTCGTACTCTGGCTGGTTTGAAATTGACCGGCTCAGCAACCTGTCGTCATTGACTGTCATCAACAAGCTAAAGCATCACTTCTCAGTCCACGGCATACCACATAAGCTGTACTCGGATAATGGCACCCAGTATACCAGCCAGGCCTTCCATGACTTCGCCCGATCTTGGGATTTCCAGCATGTGACGAGCAGTCCAGAGTATCCTCAGTCCAATGGACTCAGCGAGAGGGCCAGAAGGAGTGCAAAGAGACTGTTAGAAACCACAGAGAGAGACGGGACAGACTTCTACCTGAATCTGCTTGGGACACGAAACATGCCCCGAGACAACATCTTGGGCTCACCTGCACAAAGGCTGTTGTCCCGTAGCACTCAAACCATTCTGCCCATCTGCAAACAATTGCTGAAACCAGCTGCAAGAACCCCGACCAGCATCAAAGCACAATTAACAAAGAAGCGGCGGACACAAAATCACTATTACGACAAGACCAGCAAACCACTACGCCCCCTGGAACCGGACCAGGTGGTGAGACTCCAAACACAAAGGAGACATGATAAAGTAGGAGTGGTGAAGCGGAGGTGTGATGAGCCACTTTCATATGAGGTGGATTCTGAAGGGAAGGAATACAGGCGTAACCGACGCCACATCCTGCCAGTGATGGAGCCACAGCCTCCGAAGAGCACCACATACACTGATGAATTGAACACAACAGGTTACACACTTAGGGCCCTTACATAGTCGACGCATCGCTACGCATACGCGTCCAAAAGGCTACGCGACGCGACGCTTTGGCCGCCATTATGCGTCGACGCGTAGCAAAACGCGTCCTCCAAATTTTTGATACGCGACGCGCCGATCCATGCAATACCATGCGTTGTCGGTGGGGGCGATACTGCAAATATTGTACGTTAATTTCAACTATAGGTTATATTAACGGTAGAAAATTCTAATGAAATGGCGGGTGAAGAGGAAAAATTGTGCGAGCAAATTAGATTATATGAGCATTTATATGACACTTCATCCATGTTACATTCCAACAAGAATGCTTTGGAGAATGCGTGGAGGGAGGTTGCAAGTGCAATGGAAAAATCGGTTGCAAAAGTTAAAACAGACTGGAAAGCTGTCCGGGACAAATACGCCAGAGCGCATCAAAAATGGAAGATCGCGTGCAGAAGTGATGCTGGGCAAATAACTTTCGGCTATCCTAAAATCCTGACCCAACTTAGCTGGTTGAGCGAGTTCATCCGGCACAGGTCCACCGAATCAAATTTTCCGGTATGTAGGCATAATCAACGTGTGTGTGTGTGTGTGTGTGTGTGTGTGTGTGTGTGTGTGTGTGTGTGTGTGTGTGTGTGTGTGTGGAGAGACAGACTGTTCTCAATGTATTTTGTAATGGTAGTCTATTTACTTGGTCAGGATGTTTGAAAACAGGTGTCTTTCTGTAGGCAGGTGAGGAAGACGATGAGGAGGAGGAGGAAAGGCCTAATTTGCAGGCAGATCAGGCACCTCCATCAACCCCCAACATCGCCTCATCCCTATCCCAATTTCCACTTCTATCTGACCCTCTAACCACTACCTCTTCCACATCTCACCCTTCTACCTCTACCTCTTCCCTTCTTCCACCCCACCCTCCCACCGCGACACGAGTGGCTTCTGCGACCTCTTCCTCACTATCTTACCCTACCACCACTCTGATGACTTCTGCCTCTACCTCTTCTCTTCTTCAACCCCCCACCCTGACTGCAGTGGCTTCGACCGTTCCTCAGTCAGTTACCCCATCATCTCATCCCCCTACCCCGACATCATCAGCCTCCCGTGGGGGTAAAAGAAAGAGGAAAAGCGTCAGGCCGAATACGGATCCATGCGAGACTGCCCTCCTCGATAGGCTGCAGGAAATTCGGCAGGATAGAGAGAAGGAAATGGAGAAGGCGAGAGAAAGGGAGAGAGAAAGGGTGGAAGAGAGGGAGAGAGAGAATGAGAGAGAGAGGGAGAGAGAGAGGATGAGGGAAAGAGATATGAATGACATTCACTTCTCCTTTACCAATTACCTGTGCCAATTCATGCGAACGCTTCCACAGGGGCAAAGTGCTTTTTTGATGCGCAACATCAAACAGTTGATGCGGGATTATGAGCCAATTTAATCATTTTCTTCTCACCCGATATTCTTTCTATTACTTGCCTTATTTGTTTTAGCCTTTTTTAATTAATTACGTAATGTTTTGTGTTCACGTTCTGTGTGTTCATGTTCTGTGTGTTCATGTTCTGTTTGAAACATAAATTCAGTATATAGCCTCTTTGAGTGAATGAAATTTGAAAGCGTGAGTGAATGAAAAATGTGTGCATGCCTGGTGGCATAGACGGATTATGACATATCGGGCCCCTGGGCACGTGGACTCTGCAGCCCCCCCCCCCCCCCCCCTTCCAACATAAACACACGCACCCAGAATACACACACTCGTGACAACAGCTGTTTACTATTTTATTTGACATGCTGTTGGACACCGAAATAAATAATTCATTCGTTCACTCATTGTCATTAATCAATTGTGTTAATGCCTAACAATAAAACACTGCAAACGAATATAATTAAAATATGTATTTGTAATGTCTGGTTTACGACGAGCAGGCATTTAGACGGGAATGTTTCTGTAGGAGAGATTTGTTTAATGTGTCGGCCTGTATAAAATATATAAAAATAGTTAAAACAACATTCACAACTGATTATAAGTTGAGAACGGACTAATCGGCCAGCGATATCTTCCCGACAGGCAGTCGATCTG
The DNA here is from genome assembly GCF_026213295.1 of Gadus chalcogrammus. Lineage (NCBI taxonomy): Eukaryota > Metazoa > Chordata > Actinopteri > Gadiformes > Gadidae > Gadus > Gadus chalcogrammus. Next base: position 1,090,166 of record NC_079430.1, on the reverse strand, counting down.
TGAACACTGATCATATCGCCGGCTGTGCTTTGAAATGCAGTTTAGCGAAGCGTTGCAAGGATGGTGGTAATGCTGCATTGGATTGGATGTAATTGCTATAGAAACAGCCTGGAATTTCAACTCTACGCCTGCCCCTGACCAGGCGTAGGATTTACGCCTGGTCTTAGTGAAAAGAACGCTAAGCCCAGTTGGTGCAACCGGCGTAACGGTTAGGTTGGACCAGAGCCCGTCTACGAAGAGCCTGGGCACTCCCTATACGCCCCATTGTACCGATCTTGGTTGTAGTTCCAGTAGACATCCACTGGGGGTGATCGCGGGCGAGTCCAGAATGAATGGGAGTCAATGGGGCTAGACGGCTAAATATGCCTCTTTCACCTGCTTGTCGTTGAAATATCGCAAATTTTATTGTAGATTCCGCAAGTTCAATATAGATTATAGTTCAAAAGTCAAATGAATGAGCACTTATGTCCTTTCGATTTCTTACAGTTTGGGCCGTTGTTGGCCGTATACGCTAGCATTCTGCTAATGAATGCTGATTGGTCAGGGACGGACTTGCGACTGATTACGATCAGAGACCCTCTTGACGGCATCTGAAGCTGAAGCGCATCGGAAACATTATCTTAAGGCGGACTTTCCGTCGAAGTTAATTTTTGCGTACTGTATTTATATTTTTCTGCAGGCCCTTTTGTTTTTTATATAGTTATGTATGGCGAAAGTACATGGGTATAGATGGAATTTCTTCCATTTCTCGTGTTCAATGTTCAATGTGTTGTATACATGGTACGGTATGACCACCTTAAATTATACAGTCAATGTCCCGCTCAATATCATTTCATCTGTCATTGTCCATTTTTCGAAAATAAAGATAGTTAAATAAAATGCCTAGAAAATGTGCAATGATAAACTGCTCCAACAGTGGAAAGGGATTGTCCTTCTTTTCGTTTCCCAAGGAAAGAAAAAGGTAACGTTCTTGCTTGCTCCTGTATGAATGGTCCTAGGCTTCCTGAGGCTGCACCTGGTAGGGAAAGTTGCGCTGGAGCCCGGGTAAAATCGCACATGGCTTATTCAAGTTGCACGCTAGACATTCTCTTAAGTGTCGAGACTCAAGCACTTAAATTACATTAAACGATTGTCCCATACAAATCGTTTGTTAACGATTTAACAACTTCAAAATCTGCTATTACTGCAGTTATTTTTTTGTAGGCATTGGGCTAATGACCTTGCACAGAGGGAAAACCATCTACACCACTTTGATTGATTGATTTCTATGCATTCAGTGATCTTTACAGATGGGTTTGTTTTAAGCCATTGAATATAATTGCTCTGCCCTGCAACACATTATAAGCTACACATGTTTGTTAAATGAGAAGTATGGTCTAGGACACGTTGAAACAGTAACAGTTGTATAACAGTAATTATACAAACATACCAACATTGCAGGCAAGTTTATTCAAACATCACACAAGAACACAATAAGAACAGTAACATAGTAAATAATAAAAAAAAAAAAAAGAGAACTGAACACTGAACATAGGCAGGGAAAAAAGGACAGAGGAACAACAATATAATAAAAGAGGAAGAAGACTTGTCCGTTGCCACAGCATCAAGATCCAACTGTAGAGATCAAGAAAGGAAGAGGCATGAGGAGGAGTACAACAGAACACTGCTCTCTAGGAAATTGTTTACTGATGTAAACTAAGTTGATGCAGTCTTACAATTATGATTCTAATCCAGGTTTCTATTTCAGGAGAATGAAATGGCTCATAAACATGAGGCGAAGTGACCTCAGACACTCCATATCACACGAGGAGTTAATGCAGGGGGGCTACGTTGTCTGTGAACTGCATTTTGAGGAATGCTTCCTTAAAAAAGTGAGTTGTGCATATTGGAAGAAATGAGAATTTAAATTAAATATAGTAAAAATTTATAGATTTACTGATACATTGTGCTGTGTGTGCTTCGAATAGCACAATGGAAAGGTGGCACTCACCAGAGATGCCATCCCCACACTGGTGGATTGCGACAACCCGCCACCACTTGCCTCCCCACCTCTTAAAAGGCGGAAAAAAGAAGAAGGTAACATAACTGAGACCAAGACCAACATACAAATAATTAAGACAGTCCCCTGAAATAACATTTACATACATTACATTGAATGAATTAACTTTAACTGATCCTTTGATATTGACTGATTCAATCCTCAAAAGCTAAGCAGAGTCAATCTGAGGAAGAAGACGGGTATATAGACACAGAGGGAGGGACCGTGAAAAGCACAGAGGAGACAGCAGAAATTATACCGGAAAGGACAGAGGAGACTCTAGAGACAACAGTTGAAATGGAGGAAAGGACAGAGGAGAGCGCAGAAGGGACAGTAGAGTCAAATGGAGGCACCAAAGAACAGGCTGAGGCTCAGGTGACAATTCTGCACAGCAGTCTCCAAAAGAAGGACCAGGTGATGTTCTGAGCTTCTTCAATTTCAAAATTCTGACTAGCATTATTATGTAGCAGACACTCATAAAGGATGCCTTTTTTGTTATTTCAGAGAATAAAACTACAGGCACGCCTTGCAAGGCTGCAAAGGCTAAGACGCAGGAAAAGGAAGCCAGCTGCCATGCCAAAAAAATCCAAGTAATGTCAATGAAAGACAAAAACAAAATATGCCTTTAGAATTATCAACACTTGATTTAAGGGAATGCATATTGCATTTTAACACCACCTTGTTCTTTCGTAGTCCCCATGAAATTATGGAGGAGATGCTCCAGAGGTGTCCTGAGGGCTGCCGGAACTTCATTAGGGCACAACTGTCAGAGGCAGGGAAAAAGGACAGAGGGAGAAGGTTCAACAGACACATAAAGGATCTAGGGCTGCAGCTGTTACACAGCAGCCCAAAGGCCTACCGTCAAATGAAGGCCATATTCTAGCTTCCTTCTGGAAGGACACTTCGGCGTTACGTTAGCGCACGTGTGGGATATTTCTCTGTAAATACGAATTTATTAAATAAGACTACTCAACTTCGACCAGTTTCACAATTTTAAGATTGAACAAAATCTGATTATTAACCTTTTATTTCCTGACAGCCTGGCTTCCTACAGGGAATCATCTCCCAAATGGGAGTCATCGCCGCCACCATGACCCCTGTGGAGAGGATGTGTACGCACGTCCTGGACGAGATGTCAATCAAAAAACAATTTGATTATGATCGCAAGAACGATGCCATTTATGGTGTATCTGCATCTGGGGCTGCAGCAAAACAAGCGATGGTCGTCATGGCTAGGGGCATTATGGGGAAATGGAAGCAGGCAAGCCATACCTTAGAAAAACATTTGTTATGATATTGCTGTGTATATTCAAACACATTTACCTTAAGCATGTCTTTCAACAGACGGTTGGTTACTTCTTTTCCCCATCTTCAATGCCAGCAGATGATATTGCTACCGTCATTAAGGATGCCATTCGCCACCTACATCATATAGGGCTGACAGTATGTAGTGCGAAGAGTTTTATTATTATTTATTTTTTAAATAGCAGCATTAACAATGAACAAATGAACATTAACTCCAACCTTGTATTGACAACAATGTATTAACCAATTTCAAAGGTGCAGGCAGTAATATGTGACCAGGGAAGCCCTAATGTGAAGGCTGTGCGGAACCTTGGGGCTAGCCTGGACCCTCTGGGAGGTGAGGAGTCCCACTGTATCCTGGTGGGGGTTCAGAGGGTTCCTGTGATTTTTGATGTCCCTCACCTTCTGAAATCAATCAGGAACAACCTGTTCAAACATGCCCTACAGGTAAGCACAGTAAACAAAGCAATCACAATTGCAAGGACTCATACTGAACATATACGATATCACAATGATTCACATATGTATGTATTTACATCCTTAGACACAAGGAAAAACGGTTCTTTGGAAGCACATCAGCCAATTCTATGAGCTGGACAAGCTCCACACTATTCGGATGGCCCCGAAGCTCACTGATAAGCACATTCTGCTGCCAGCATTTTCCAAGATGCGTGTCAGTTTGGCTGCACAGGTGTTCAGCCACACTGTCTCTGCTGGTAAATTTTTTAATCTTCTCAAAAACTTTTCTTCAATTACTAACAGCAGATTGTAATGTGACACTGACCACCTATTCAATGGTCGTATCTGTTGTGATCCAGGCATTTCTGCGATGGTAACATTGCAGAGACTGCCAGCAGAGGCAAAAGATACAGCTGACTGTGTAGCCAAATTAAATCACCTTTTTGATGTGCTAAATTCCAGGTAATTATGTAAAAAAAAATAGCACCTTAACTTTACAAACATCCAACTTACTAACTACACCCTATTAACTACGACCTACCTACCTTGACCCCACTAACTACGACTATCTACAACTATACTACTTGCAGATCAGTCAAGGATTCTAACCCCTGGCGACGACCCCTAGGCTCAGGAAACCAGGAGAAGGAGAACTTCCTGAGGGAATGCATCAGCTGGGTGGCAAGCTGGCAGTTCAGGTCAGTCAATAAGAAAAGACAAACAATCTAACTGCACCAAATCAACATCTAGGCTAAGGAACACACTAACAACCCCCCCCCCCCCCCAGATCTCAGCGTAAGCCACCACCTTCCCAGCACGGAATGTGCCTCTCCATAAAAAGTGTCCTTCTTGTCCACAAGAGGTGCACAGATACAGGAATGAAGTATCTGTGCACCTCAAAATTGAACCAGGACTGCATTGAGGTAGGTCAACACACAATTACTTTGCAAATAAAAAAGTTACCTGTTGAAAACTAGGATTTTGACCACCTGCTTTTTTATTTTTTAAGAACCTATTCTCCTTGATTCGGGGCAAAGGGGGGCACAAATACAATCCCAGTGCGAGGGAATTCACCGCTGCACTCAGGGGTTTGAGTGTAGCCAACATTTTACCTGCTCTTTCTGCATCGACTGCATCAAACTGCGAGCTGGATGACGGGACAACCCTCCTAGCCAGTATGTCAGAGGACGCAATCCCCTCCACCTCAACAGCTCCAATGACCTCAATGGCCCTCCCTACCACCCTGACAACAGAGATTGAGGATGAAGAACCAGTGGTATCGGACATTGTGGAAGATCAGGTCAACTCAACAAGACAAAATACTGCATTGACACACCGCTACAGTCATAAATCACATGAAAGACATTCACGTATGATCATGCTCATATTCAATGTAACACTGTATATTCTCTTACTTGTAGATTGTTGGCGATTGCATCCAGGAGGAGGGCCTGTTCTACGTTGCTGGCTGGCTTGTCCGGGTCCTTCAAAAGGAGGAAATTGTCCAGGCCTGTCCACACTGTGAGGTGCTGCTGTTGGGTGCCAGACATCAGGACCACAGCTACGCCACAAGTGAGGACCACCCCTTCCTGGAGGCAAAAAAATACACGGCAACGGCAAACCTAATGAGGCCTTCGGAAGGGTTTTTCGCTGCCATGCAGCTTTTGGAGGGGGAATTTGGACGGAACATCGAAGCTTGGCCTCTCACCCAGATCACCAAAAAAATGGAGAGGGCTCTGGGCAGTCTAGGGGTGTTCAAAAGCCTCTTCAGCTCACACCCTGAGCATGCAATTCTATTGTAAACAATAGCAATAAAAGAAATTGTGATGTGCAGGCTCGGGGGGCAAATCCGTGAGAGGAACAGGAGGCTGAGCAAACAGCAAACGGCCAAAGCAGCTCAGAGAAAGATGTCCACCTTCACGGCCTGAATGGAGCTGGAGGATCGTTGCTGTGTCTGGCTGTGGAGGGAGCTAGATGGAGCAGTCTTCAAATTATTCCTGTGGAGAATATAATAATAAAAAGATTAAAAAAATGTAAAACAATTAAAAATTTAATATATATCTTTTAGTAAAGTAAATAAATATGTTTTGGAATACGCTATAAATATAAATGATCATTTGAGGTTGTTCTTTTACTACATGCAACGATTGTTGTTTATTAATTTGTCCTTTAACATTGCTCTACATTGTTCTACAAAAGAAAATCAAACTTCAATTAATGTGCCCCTGCATTTTAACTGAGTCAAGTAGGTATACGCTTTGACCAGAGAAAAATCAATAACTTAATGATCGTGCGCTCCGTCTTCTTTTCAGCCATCATTATTTCTTTTCTACAGGATAATTCGCATGGGAGAAGACGACAGGTGAAAAAATATGCATTTTATTTCACACCTGGGATGCTATGTAGCACACACCAGGGTCATCAAAATGTATTAAGTATCACGCCTGGCTTCAGAAAATGGGTTACATATAATACCAAAAGTACGATATCATCATTATATTGATATATTAATTAATCCGTAAATCAAATGATGTTAATACATATACCGTTCTTTTACTTTTCAATAGCCACCATAAATTGGCTAGGCTACATAGCCGATAATCAGCCGACAGCCAGCATCCAGTCAGCTGATATCAGCTAGCACTAGATAGAGAAAAAAAACACTCTGTAAGTAACATACATATGTGAAACATTCGCCCATTTCTTGTTTTGACATTAACTCACTAAAACTCTAACAAGTGCATTAAACAAAAAATAAAGCCATAAAGCCTTACCTCCACGTGGCGGGGAAAACGGAAGTGCCGAAGTGATTCAGAAACTGCCGTAAAGCAGTACCTCTGACAGTGTGACGTCATCGCATTTTTTGAACACCTTTTTAGAACAGATACGTGACCTTAAAAAATGCAATATTCAGCTGAGTTTATTATTTTAGCCCCACCCTTTGATAGCAACTTTCAAATTACTTGACAAAAAATTACATCGTGAGAAAAGTGGATTCTGAGGGTAAAACCCCGTTGGCTCCCATTCATTCTGGACTCGCCTACGAGCGCCCCGCGTGGTCAAAGATTATTACTGCAACCAGTCCAGAAACCCGGAAATAACCCGCGAGTGCCAGTTCTCCTCATATTAGACATTCTCTGGTTGGACTTAGAACGCCAAGTTACGACCAGGCGTAGTTACGACCAGGCTTACGCCCAGTTGGTGCAACCGGCCCCAGGGGCGGCGCCAAACGGTTGCTTGCCGTTGCTATAGCAACTCCAAGCAATTACTCAGAAACCCCAGAGCAACCCCTGATTTTTTGTCAAACTCAAACAACATATTTGAAATAATGCCATTTTCCGTAAAATGGTATTAAATAAGTTCAACTAAACCTATGGCCGAATGCGGTACCCGTCACCATACCGACCATTCCTGTCATATGAATCACCAGATTAAGTGCATAATCACTGAGTAGCGTCAACATTTCAGGGCCGTGACTGGACTGTCGTTCAAATCAACACGAGTCAGCCTGGGACTCTCCTCTCCTCCCCTCCCCCTCACCGTGCCCAGTTCCCGAAAGAAAACATACACACAATTAACACAAACTATCCCAAGCAATATGTACAATATTAATTATTATTTTATGTACATGAAACAATAATTTCATTAATAGCAGTCTTACGAAAAATAAATAACATTTCAAATATGCGGACATCTCGCGGCGAGATTATCAGTCAGAGATGTTCGTTGCCGGCTCGTTGGCGCTTAAAAAATATGGACAAGTTTTTACTATTTCGAAAGAAATCAAGTTCAAACACGACTCGCGATGGCGAGGCTGAGGATGGGCTCGTTAATAGCCAGACTTGTGTTGGACTTGGCAGTTGTTCGGAGGGGGGTTATGCTGAGGTCAAGAAACGGAAGAAAATATTGTAGCCTACACAGTTCTGAATTAGCAATACAATGTTAGCACATGCTTGCTAGCAATGTTGGTGTGTTAAACCGTATGGATTAAAGTGGAATATTGCAAGAAGTCCTGATCAAGACATCGATTTAAGGTAGGCCGTTTGGTAATTAAGTTTGCCCGTCGCAGCATATTGACTTGGGGCCCATGTGATTTTGTTTTGAAGTAGAACTAGATTATAGGTTTGGCTCATGCCAAAGGATGGGTTTATCGTAGCCTGGTATGATCCGCCCTTAATAGAAGTATTATGAAGTATAATAGTATCAACAATAATAGCAACTATTGTATTAATGTTCCACATAGGCCTACATTTGAGACGTATCGCGCAACTAATGTGAATGCTTTGGAATGTACCGTGGCGACGGTGGGTCTGAGATGTGCAATTCACCACTATTGACAGGACAGCTAACCTTGTAGTTGGGGGACTGCTGACACTGCGGTCAAGTGAGCCGCCATTCGTCCATCCGCGGTTAAGCCAGCCGTAACACAAAATCTTCGTGCGCCTCTACTCTAAACAGCCTTTGTGCGGTATCTCGCAACGTTCTCAAAATAAAAGCCTTCACCTACGGTTGTGTGTTTGTGTGGATCGCTGCAAACGCTATCGGCGTGAAAACGTCCACTACGAAAAAGGGTTTTCAAAGGACCAAGCATGCACGTGAGGTTTTCAAAGGACATTTTCCCCGAAACTATACAGTGAAATCATGTGGTTCCTTGTGCAGAAGTAGTCGGGACAACAGTTAGTATATTCATATCATTCAGTCCCGGAACTTATGTATATTTTTGTCTATAGGTCACTTCAAAATGCTAAGAAAATGCAATTTGCAAAGGCCAAAATATGCATAGGTGAGGTTTTCTAAGGACATTTATTCAAAATCTATACAGTAAAATCGCATTGATAGGCCTACTTTTGTACAAGTAGTCAGCACAGCGTTCTCAAAATCTGTACAGTAAAATCACATGGTTCCGTGTGTACAGGTAGTCAGCACAAGGGTGAATATGGTCATGTCAGTCAGTGCCGGAACTTATGTATTATTTTGTCTATAGCCCACTTCAAAGTGCTAAGAAAATGCAATTGGCAAAGGCCAAAATATGCATAGGTGAGGTTTTCAAAGGACATTTTCTAAATATCTATACAGTAAAATCACATGGTTACGTGTGTACAAGTAGTCAGTATAACACTTACTATGGTCCTGTCAGTCAGTGCCGGAACTTATCTATTATTTTGTCTATAGCTCCCTTCAAAGTGCCAACATAATGCAATTTGCATAGGCGAGAATATGCATGTGTACATTTTTCAAATGAAAATTTCTCAAAATCTATAGAGTAAAATCACATAGTTCCTTGTGTACAAGTAGTCAGCGCAGTGGTTAATATGGTCATATCAGTCAGTGCCTGAACTTATGCGAAATTCGGTCTTTAGCTCACTTCAAAGTGCTGACATAATGCAATTTGCAAAGGTGAGAATATGCATGTGTACGTCTTTCAAATGACATTTTCTCTAAATCTATACAGTAAAATCAAATGGTTCCGTGTGTACAAGTAGTCGGTACACCAGTTAGTATGGTCATATCAGTCAGTGCCTGAACTTATGCGAAATTCGGTCTTTAGCTCACTTCAAAGTGCTGACATAATGCAATTTGCAAAGGTGAGAATATGCATGTGTACGTCTTTCAAATGACATTTTCTCTAAATCTATACAGTAAAATTACATAGTTCCTTGTGTACAAGTAGTCAGCGCAGTGGTTAATATGGTCATATCAGTCAGTGCCTGAACTTATGCGAAATTCGGTCTTTAGCTCACTTCAAAGTGCTGACATAATGCAATTTGCAAAGGTGAGAATATGCATGTGTACGTCTTTCAAATGACATTTTCTCTAAATCTATACAGTAAAATCACATAGTTCCTTGTGTACAAGTAGTCGGTACACCAGTTAGTATGGTCATATCAGTCAGTGCCTGAACTTATGCGAAATTCGGTCTTTAGCTCACTTCAAAGTGCTGACATAATGCAATTTTGCAAAGGCGAGAATATGCATGTGTACATTTTTCAAATGAAAATTTCTCAAAATCTATAGAGTAAAATCACATAGTTCCTTGTGTACAAGTAGTCAGCGCAGTGGTTAATATGGTCATATCAGTCAGTGCCTGAACTTATGCGAAATTCGGTCTTTAGCTCACTTCAAAGTGCTGACATAATGCAATTTTGCAAAGGCGAGTATATGCATGTGTACATTTTTCAAATGAAAATTTCTCAAAATCTATAGAGTAAAATCACATAGTTCCTTGTGTACAAGTAGTCAGCGCAGTGGTTAATATGGTCATATCAGTCAGTGCCTGAACTTATGTGAAATTCGGTCTATAGCTCACTTCAAAGTGCAGACATAATGCAATTTGCAAAGGTGAGACTATGCATGTGTACGTTTTCAAAATGACATTTTCTCTAAATCTATACAGTAAAATCAAATGGTTCCTTGTGTACAAGTAGTCAGCACACCGGTTAATATGGTGATATCAGTCAGTGCCTGAACTTATGTGAAATTCTGTCTATAGCTCACTTCAAAGTGCTGACATAATGCAAGTTTTCAAAGGCGAGAATATGCATTTGTACGTTTTTCACCTAATGTTCTAGGTAATTGTCTGCTACTGACTTCTCTTTGCGGACCTACATTTCAACAGTAATGGCAACATAGATGAAGCTCGAACCATTGAGGAGGCACGCTACGCTGTTTGCTATTCGCGGTTTCAGAAAGGTGGCTGGGTAGTCCGCCCCATCAAGGAGAAACCATCTTACGGTTAGTAGTTTCACTTAGTTTCTCAATATCTTTTATGTCAATCTATCTTTTTTTATGCAAGTCATTCATGTTCCTGATTGTGTTCTTAACATTTCTCTCCTCAAGGATATGCAACAAATCTTATGGTCTCTCTGGTAGAGGAATACTCTAGATCACCACAGGCCCTACAAGAAAGCAGTGCTGTCTTGTCTTGTGCTGCCCCGCCCCCCCTCACCACTTCCCTCCAGAAGGTTGCCAAGGATGAGGCAGTCAGCCTCCATCTCGCACGACACTCGCGTTTTAACGTGTAATAAAACATACGTGAAAGAAATTGGGAGAAAACGGGTATCGGTACTCTTTAGTTCGTTTATTAGTTACAATGGAACTGAGTTGATGGTATAGTGTATGATGACAACATCAGTGAATGAGATGATGAGAATATATTTTTGGACTATTTATTATGCTACCTTTCTTCTTTTTTAACGACTCCAGTGTGTGAGTGCATTGAATTTCCCGTGCAATGACAAATAAATCGAATCTAATCTAATACATTTTACCAGTACAGTTTTTCACTATGAATTTAGTCATTGTCTTCCAAACGGGGCAATTGGAAACCTTTACATGCTCGTCTTTCTCTTACAAACTTCCTCCTTTTTGCTGCAACAACACATGAAGGTATGGCTTTCCTGATGTCCCTGCCTGGAACTCCGTCCGCCCAGCGGACAACCTGCCTGTATGCTGTGTATCGGAACTGTCTGGTGGAGATGGGGACATAAACCATGTTTTCATAGTAAACCATTTCAATGATAAATATTGCTTGTACTGTTGGCTGATATTCTACTGTACTACACAACACCAAAGTTGTTTCTATAGGAAGTAAATGGAAACCTCAGGAGTTTAAAAACCTGCTTAACAGGATTTATTGTGTGTATATATATATATATATATATATATATATATATATATATATATATATATATATATATATATATATACATACACACACATGTATATGTATATGAAAAATGTACACATGCATAGTCGCCTTTGCAAAATTGCATTATGTCAGCACTTTGAGGTGAGCTATAGACAGAATTCCACATAAGTTCAGGCACTGACTGATATGACCATATTAACCGCTGTGCTGACTACTTGTACACAAGGAACTATGTGATTTTACTGTATAGATTTAGAGAAAATGTAATTTGAAAAATGTACACATGCATATTCTCACCTTTGCAAATTGCATTATGTCAGCACTTTGAAGTGAGCTATAGACCGAATTTCACATAAGTTCAGGCACTGACTGATATGACCATACTAACTGGTGTACCGACTACTTGTACACACGGAACCATTTGATTTTACTGTATAGATTTAGAGAAAATGTCATTTGAAAAACGTACACATGCATATTCTCGCCTTTGCAAAATTGCATTATGTCAGCACTTTGAAGTGAGCTATAGACAGAATTTCACATAAGTTCAGGCACTGACTGATATCACGATATTAACCGGTGTGCTGACTACTTGTACACAAGGAACTATGTGATTTTACTGTCTAGATTTAGAGAAAATGTCATTTGAAAGACGTACACATGCATATTCTCACCTTTGCAAATTGTATTATGTCAGCACTTTGAAGTGAGCTAAAGACCGAATTTCGCATAAGTTCAGGCACTGACTGATATGACCATATTAACCAGTGTGCTGACTACTTTTACACAAGGAACTATGTGATTTTTCTGTATAGATTTTGAGAAATTTTCATTTGAAAAATGTACACATGCATATTGTCGCCTTTGCAAAATTGCATTATGTCAGCACTTTGAGGTGAGCTATAGACAGAATTTCACATAAGTTCAGGCACTGACTGATATGACCATATTAACCGCTGTGCTGACTACTTGTACACAAGGAACTATGTGATTTTACTGTATAGATTTAGAGAAAATGTAATTTGAAAAACGTACACATGCATATTCTAGCCTTTGCAAATTGCATTATGTCAGCACTTTGAAGTGAGCTATAGACCGAATTTCACATAAGTTCAGGCACTGACTGATATGACCATACTAATTGGTGTACCGACTACTTGTACACACGGAACCATTTGATTTTACTGTATAGATTTAGAGAAAATGTCATTTGAAAAACGTACACATGCATATTCTCGCCTTTGCAAAATTGCATTATGTCAGCACTTTGAAGTGAGCTAAAGACCGAATTTCACATAAGTTCAGGCACTGACTGATATCACGATATTAACCGGTGTGCTGACTACTTGTACACAAGGAACTATGTGATTTTACTGTCTAGATTTAGAGAAAATGTCATTTGAAAAATGTACACATGCATATTGTCGCCTTTGCAAAATTGCATTATGTCAGCACTTTGAAGTGAGCTATAGACAGAATTTCACATAAGTTCAGGCACTGACTGATATGACCTTATTAACCGCTGTGCTGACTACTTGTACACACGGAACCATTTGATTTTACTGTATAGATTTAGAGAAAATGTCATTTGAAAAACGTACACATGCATATTCTCGCCTTTGCAAAATTGCATTATGTCAGCACTTTGAAGTGAGCTAAAGACCGAATTTCACATAAGTTCAGGCACTGACTGATATCACGATATTAACCGGTGTGCTGACTACTTGTACACAAGGAACTATGTGATTTTACTGTCTAGATTTAGAGAAAATGTCATTTGAAAAATGTACACATGCATATTGTCGCCTTTGCAAAATTGCATTATGTCAGCACTTTGAAGTGAGCTATAGACAGAATTTCACATAAGTTCAGGCACTGACTGATATGACCTTATTAACCGCTGTGCTGACTACTTGTACACAAGGAACTATGTGATTTTACTGTATAGATTTAGAGAAAATGTCATTTGAAAAACGTACACATGCATATTCTCACCTTTGCAAAATTGCATTATGTCAGCACTTTGAGGTGAGCTATAGACAGAATTTCACATAAGTTCAGGCACTGACTGATATGACCATATTAACCGCTGTGCTGACTACTTGTACACAAGGAACTATGTGATTTTACTGTATAGATTTAGAGAAAATGTAATTTGAAAAATGTACACATGCATATTCTCACCTTTGCAAATTGCATTATGTCAGCACTTTGGAGTGAGCTATAGACCGAATTTCACATAAGTTCAGGCACTGACTGATATGACCATACTAACTGGTGTACCGACTACTTGTACACACGGAACCATTTGATTTTACTGTATAGATTTAGAGAAAATGTCATTTGAAAAACGTACACATGCATATTCTCGCCTTTGCAAAATTGCATTATGTCAGCACTTTGAAGTGAGCTAAAGACCGAATTTCACATAAGTTCAGGCACTGACTGATATCACGATATTAACCGGTGTGCTGACTACTTGTACACAAGGAACTATGTGATTTTACTGTCTAGATTTAGAGAAAATGTCATTTGAAAAATGTACACATGCATATTGTCGCCTTTGCAAAATTGCATTATGTCAGCACTTTGAAGTGAGCTATAGACAGAATTTCACATAAGTTCAGGCACTGACTGATATGACCTTATTAACCGCTGTGCTGACTACTTGTACACAAGGAACTATGTGATTTTACTTTATAGATTTAGAGAAAATGTCATTTGAAAAACGTACACATGCATATTCTCACCTTTGCAAAATTGCATTATGTCAGCACTTTGAGGTGAGCTATAGACAGAATTTCACATAAGTTCAGGCACTGACTGATATGACCATATTAACCGCTGTGCTGACTACTTGTACACAAGGAACTATGTGATTTTACTGTATAGATTTAGAGAAAATGTCATTTGAAAAATGTACACATGCATATTCTCACCTTTGCAAATTGCATTATGTCAGCACTTTGAAGTGAGCTATAGACCGAATTTCACATAAGTTCAGGCACTGACTGATATGACCATACTAACTGGTGTACCGACTACTTGTACACACGGAACCATTTGATTTTACTGTATAGATTTAGAGAAAATGTCATTTGAAAAACGTACACATGCATATTCTCGCCTTTGCAAAATTGCATTATGTCAGCACTTTGAAGTGAGCTATAGACAGAATTTCACATAAGTTCAGGCACTGACTGATATGACCATATTAACCGCTGTGCTGACTACTTGTGCACAAGGAACTATGTGATTTTACTGTATAGATTTAGAGAAAATGTCATTTGAAAAACGTACACATGCATATTCTCACCTTTGCAAATTGCATTATGTCAGCACTTTGAAGTGAGCTATAGACCGAATTTCACATAAGTTCAGGCACTGACTGATATGACCATACTAACTGGTGTACCGACTACTTGTACACACGGAACCATTTGATTTTACTGTATAGATTTAGAGAAAATGTCATTTGAAAAACGTACACATGCATATTCTCGCCTTTGCAAAATTGCATTATGTCAGCACTTTGAAGTGAGCTAAAGACCGAATTTCACATAAGTTCAGGCACTGACTGATATCACGATATTAACCGGTGTGCTGACTACTTGTACACAAGGAACTATGTGATTTTACTGTCTAGATTTAGAGAAAATGTCATTTGAAAAATGTACACATGCATATTGTCGCCTTTGCAAAATTGCATTATGTCAGCACTTTGAGGTGAGCTATAGACAGAATTTCACATAAGTTCAGGCACTGACTGATATGACCTTATTAACCGCTGTGCTGACTACTTGTACACAAGGAACTATGTGATTTTACTGTATAGATTTAGAGAAAATGTAATTTGAAAAATGTACACATGCATATTCTCACCTTTGCAAATTGCATTATGTCAGCACTTTGAAGTGAGCTATAGACCGAATTTCACATAAGTTCAGGCACTGACTGATATGACCATACTAACTGGTGTACCGACTACTTGTACACACGGAACCATTTGATTTTACTGTATAGATTTAGAGAAAATGTCATTTGAAAAACGTACACATGCATATTCTCGCCTTTGCAAAATTGCATTATGTCAGCACTTTGAAGTGAGCTATAGACAGAATTTCACATAAGTTCAGGCACTGACTGATATGACCATATTAACCGCTGTGCTGACTACTTGTACACAAGGAACTATGTGATTTTACTGTATAGATTTAGAGAAAATGTCATTTGAAAAACGTACACATGCATATTCTCACCTTTGCAAATTGCATTATGTCAGCACTTTGAAGTGAGCTATAGACCGAATTTCACATAAGTTCAGGCACTGACTGATATGACCATACTAACTGGTGTACCGACTACTTGTACACACGGAACCATTTGATTTTACTGTATAGATTTAGAGAAAATGTAATTTGAAAAACGTACACATGCATATTCTGCTGGTCAATGGATTCGAAGGTCCGCACTGGCGGCCAACTTGCCACCGTCAGCCGCTCACCCATAACACTGTGTTGACTTGGTAGTGGTACATGCACTTTTTAAATAACCATAACCACCTTGCTACATTTTCAAACAGTTTGTTTTGTTATAAACATCAGAGATGTAGTTACGGCACTGTATACTTGATACTGATGAATAATTATGTTAGATTTTTTAAAAAGTTTAAATGTTCTAAAATAGGTACAATATTATAACCACGTTAATAATGTTTGTAAGAAACCAAACCGTTTGTAAACCGTTTGAAAATGTAGCAAGTTATGGTTATTTAAAAAGTACATGTACCACTACCAACACAATGTTATGGGTGAGCAGCTGACTGGCAAGATGTCCGCAAGTGCGGACATTCTAGACGCCGCCGTAAGACAGCTAGTGTTCTATATATCTACGCACGTAGGTGAAGGCTTTTATTTTGAAAACGTTGCGAGATACCAACCAAAGGATGTTTAGAGTAAAGGCGCACGAAGATTTTGTGTGACGGCTGGCTGAACCGCGGATGAACGAATGGTGGCTCACTTGACCGCAGTCTGCTGACGGGCTGTTGATTGAGAGAACTATGTTGTTTGTTATATGTCGTGTGGCCGCAGTGCCACCTGGACTAGCAGTGAATGTGTACATGCCGCTGGGCTATTTTCATGTTGGCCTTCTTAAAGATCTTCCTCTATATTGTTCTATGTCTTTACGTCTTTATATCTGTGCGTTTGTGAGGGAGAGGGAGAAAGATAGCGCACGTTGAACTGTCAAATGATACGATCACACTCAATCACAGTGGTGAGATTAGTCTGTGTTGTTACTGTACTGTAAACTTGCCTCGTACGGGACCGCAACCACCCCAACCCGTGCCGAAAATGTCTTCCCGGCCGTGCCTCTGCCAAATTCAGGTGTTTTGATCAAGGTTTTTTTTTTTGACCAGCAACCTCTTGAATTCATACAGCAACTGTTAAGCAACTGCAACAAATTATTTCTGGCGCCGCCACTGACACACACACTTATTGGCGATAATAAGTCATTGGCCTATACCTGCAACTCAGCAGGATTTGTAGCACAGGAAAGGCAACCTCACAATAATTGTTACAAATAAATGCATCTTTATTTAACCAAAACATGATAAAAGAAATACATAATTGATGCAATTTTTGGCGATTTGAACGAATACGAACGAAACGACTTAAAGCAACTCAATACGAACAGTTCCTTACATTAATTGACAGTAATACATTTCACCTATGAAATGCATTTTTTCCGTGCAAAATCCTCCACGATATCATCAAACTCCAGTGCATTGGTAAGGTCGCTCTCAATTGCCATGAGAGAAAGTGCCTTGAGGCGTTTTTGTGACATTTTCGTCCTCAGTTCATTTTTTATCCTGGACAGAGGAGAGAATGACCGCTCCCCTTCGCAATTAATGACGGGCAGAGTCAGAAAAAGCCGTAGCGCTACATACACATTTGGAAACATGTGTATGTAGGGCCCTGGGCCCCACTGTTAGTAACTTGTGGGGCCCTGGACCCCACTGTTAGTAACTTGTGGTCAGGGGGGCCCAAGGGCCCCCCTGACCTTGGGCCCCTGGGCATGTGCCCGGTGTGCCCGTGCAGTAATCCACCCATGCATGGTGGGTCAAGTTTCTGTGTTTGATAAATAAACCCCTTTTCTCTAATAATGTTTCCGACCATATAATTTCTGTGGACATTATGCGGCAAGCTTTGGCTATAGGCGTACACTTAAATACACTTAAATAATTAATTCATCTGTCAAGTCAGTAGCTCGTTGTATAAACATTTTATATGGATATGAATTAATGAGTTTGACGTAAACCAAATTAGTTAACTTGTGTAATGTGATAACTAATA
The DNA here is from genome assembly GCF_026213295.1 of Gadus chalcogrammus. Lineage (NCBI taxonomy): Eukaryota > Metazoa > Chordata > Actinopteri > Gadiformes > Gadidae > Gadus > Gadus chalcogrammus. The sequence goes on along the minus strand of NC_079430.1, from coordinate 1,072,363 downwards.
AATTAAAAGTCATGCTTCCAAGGGAAAAATATTAGTCAGTGCGCATACCCAAACGTAGCACATTGTACTGGTGGGGAAACACGCCAGCATCTGACAGAAAATAATCTGCCAGCTGCTCCCTGACAAGGGCCGCTCTTTGAGATGGTCTGGCTCTGCCGACCGAACACCGTGGTCCGTCGACCATATTCCGGTCCCCCTCAACATGCTGCCTCCACTCTCCAGGCTGGACCTCTCCGGTGTCAGCGGTCGTATCCACAAAGGAGGCGGGCATGTATCTGGCTCGTTCGGTGGATGCCAGGAAGTTGTGGAGAGCCACGCACGCCTTCACAATTTTCACCGCCTTTTCAGGTTGGCAGTCAATTGGACGGCCAAAGATTCGGAGGCGCGCAGCCAATATGCCAAAGGCATTCTCCACTACGCGTCTCGCCCTGGCCTGTCGGTAGTTGTAGATGCGCTTCCTATCCTGCAGGTTAGTACCTAATGAGAAGACAAATAAGTGTCATGCAGGAACACAGAACAGATGAGAGAACAGATGACTTGGCTGACTCCAACTTAACACGGCTTTTGAATAGTAATGGTCAAGTGTGCCATTGCGCGCACTGTGTGCCTGCCTGGGTAGGCTATGCATTTTTTTTCGTTAGACTAATTCATGTATAATTAATTAAATCATGTATAATTAATTATGTAATGTAATAAAAACAATAAATAGCTATTCAATATTTTTATTCACAGCTGGATAGGGACGCATCAGGTTCACCTGTAGGGGAAAGGCCTCATCCCCCAGAAAAAAATAAGGACTGGGCGTTGTGGTGCCTGGTAGGACAGCAGGGGCGGGTAGATTGAGGTTGCCCTCTGCCAGCCTGGATCCGAAGGCACTGCGACCCAGGGCCGTTGCTACAATTCCTGGGCCCCTAGACAAGATTTACTGATGGGCCCCCCTGCGCTGAATTGTTGACGGGGGGGGGGGGGGGGGGGGGGGGGGGGGAAGGAGCACATTGTTGACCGGGGAAAGCAATTGTTGACGGGGGGGGGGGGGGGGGGGTGTACTATGGAAGTACTATGGGCTGGTGATATAATAATAATTTAGAATAAATTTTTTTTTTTATTTTTTTGTGGGCCCCCCCTGGGCTGTGGGCCCCCTGAATCGTCATCACCTTTCACCCCTTATCGACGGCCCTGCTGCGACCCAAGACACCTCCATCGCTCTCACGCCCGTATGCGCCAACATCAACATAAATAAATCTATAGTTGGCATCAGCAGCAGCCATGAGGGCAATTGAAAAAAAACCTTTGTAATTATAGAAGTCACTTCCCGATCGTGCTGGAGCTCTGAGTCTGACATGCTTCCCGTCAATCGCCCCGACACACAGGGGAAACTGCCACTGCCTCCAAAAGTCCTCCTCTATGTCCTGCCACTGACCGCGGGAAGGAAAGGCCATGAACTCCCCCTGAAGGGCGTCCCAGATGGCAGAACACATCTCCTCCACGATGCCCGACACAGTGCTGGTGCCCATCTTGTAGCTGGCCGAAAGAGCTTGCAGGCCGATGCCGGTTGCCAGGTACCTCAAGGTAACGGCAAGCCTTTGGGAAGCCCTGATCGGGTTCCGTGGTTTTGGTGAGAGTCGGGAAGATTACGGATGACTCGCGAAAGGAGATCATCGAACTTTGGCGCCGACATACGAAAATATTGGAAATGCCTCTCCTCGTCCAGGCTTCGCATTGGAAGCACCACAGAAACAAATTCCCCATCCCGATCTCGTGTGGTATTCAAAGGGCGCACATACCACCGCCTATCTCTGCGCTTCCTGCGTTGTCGTTGCCGATGTAAAAGGAGCAATAAAATGCACTCTTCTTCCGTAGACATTTTGATCGGAATGGCACTCGGAATGTCACCCGCAATATAAGCCGCGAAACACCGGTGATTCTGCTGCCGCCCGTGGCGTGAGTGGTGTATTGCATGTAATGCTTTGCCCGCGTCGTTCGCGTATGCTGTGTAGACTATGAAAGGAAGCGCGTCACTCGCGTCGTTTACGCGCGTTGCTCGCGTCGACTATATAACGGCCCTTAACCCCTACATGGACAAAATACAAAGGACTGAAGGAGCTGAACAGACACCAGCAGAACAGTGTCACAGACAACGAAATCCAGAAAAGTCTCCCACCAGTGTATCTAGGGCTGTAACGATACGCGCATCGAAACCAAAATCACGACACTCAAAGCCACAAACCTGTCTCGCAGTGTGAGAAGGCAGAAGCGCGATAAGCCCTTTCTAACTCTCCGGTCAAATTGTCCGATTGAAATTGCTAATAATTTGTCTAAATAATAGTCTGCTGACAGCGCCCCCTCCTATCGATGCCGTAAGTATGCGACGAGATGCCCTCTCTGTGATGACAGCTCTCCGTGGCTACGGAGGATTGCATTTCTCCACAGCCGTCGAAATCCTCAGATATGCGATATGAACGACATTTATCCAGAGTGGGCCAAGCGCGAAAAAAATTGCCTGTGTGATCCTGTCTCTATTGTTTTGTGTGATTTGACTGGCAGTTTGTCTGCTTATAGGTCGGAATGAAGCGGCCACCGATTATTGACAGGATGGGTACTTTATTCTACCGGACTCGTTCGCTTCTTCACTAGACACACGCGCTACCGCTCGCTCTCCTCGCTCGTCCACTCACTCGCTGACGTCACTCACACATGCATACGCACACTGCCATTCTCGCGCACACACATATGCTACTCGTAACACTATGCCCCGTTATTGCGACGTTCATGTTAGACGTTCATGTTTTTCCCCATCTATTGAAAGTAAGGCTATTAAACATGTTGCATTCTATATGGCCTGATTATGTCATTATTTAAGCTTCATAGCCTAATAAGAAGCACTAATAAGGATATTTGACTAAACCAACCAAACAGTTCAGGGTTTTTGCCTACCAGCAAAAAGCTATATTTTAATAGTATTCTTTCTGTTCTCCCTGTTCAAATCTGTTCAGTGTTCCAAATTATTTGTTATTAAATGTTACATTAAGTTAATTGGTATATAAGTGTTGTTTGAATAAAATGCTTTTTAAATTAAAAAAAATCGTGGGATGTATCGAACCGTGGGTCAAAAATCGTGATACAAACCGAATCGTGAGTTTGTGTATCGTTACAGCCCTAAGTGTATCCCAGCAAGGCGTGGGATCCGAGCAATGTGTCGGACCGCAGGCCAAAAACCCAGTTCAAGGAGCCAGTTCAAGGAGTGGTGTATAGCATGTAATGCTTTGCCTGCGTCGTTCGCGTATGCTGTGTAGACTATGAAAGGAAGCGCGTCAGCTATATTTTAATAGTATTCTTTCTGTTCTCCCTGTTCAAATCTGTTCAGTGTTCCAAATTATTTGTTATTAAATGTTACATTAAGTTAATTGGTATATAAGTGTTGTTTGAATAAAATGCTTTTTAAATTAAAAAACATCGTGGGATGTATCGAACCGTGGGTCAAAAATCGTGATACAAACCAAATCGTGAGTTTGTGTATCGTTACAGCCCTAAGTGTATCCCAGCAAGGCGTGGGATCCGAGCAATGTGTCGGACCGCAGGCCAAAAACCCAGTTCAAGGAGTGGTGTATTGCATGTAATGCTTTGCCTGCGTCGTTCGCGTATGCTGTGTAGACTATGAAAGGGAGCGCGTCAGCTATATTTTAATAGTATTCTTTCTGTTCTCCCTGTTCAAATCTGTTCAGTGTTCCAAATTATTTGTTATTAAATGTTACATTAAGTTAATTGGTATATAAGTGTTGTTTGAATAAAATGCTTTTTAAATTAAAAAAAATCGTGGGATGTATCGAACCGTGGGTCAAAAATCGTGATACAAACCAAATCGTGAGTTTGTGTATCGTTACAGCCCTAAGTGTATCCCAGCAAGGCGTGGGATCCGAGCAATGTGTCGGACCGCAGGCCAAAAACCCCGTTCAAGGAGCCAATCCTATGTATTGCACTAGGTCAGGCAGAGCCTATAGGCCAAATAGGAAGTATGAACTGAGCTAGCTGTTGTAGTTTATTGAATCCAAAATGTCAGAAGTAAGGCTTTGTTATTTGACTTCTGCATAATGTTCTATTCTGTTGATGATGCATTTAGTTGTGGGGCACTCAGTTAATTTTAAAACCAGATCATATTTACATTTCTATTATAAAACTGCTGTTAGTTCAGAAGTAGCCTACAAGGTTTATGTTTCCCATGTTCAGGAGCTGATCATATTTATATTTATATTATAAAACTGCTGTTAGTGCAGAAGTGTAAGGTTTTATGTTTCCCATGTTCAGGAGCTACGGCTAAAGAAGGGGGATGTAGATAGATGTACTGATTGTTTGACCCTACAGAGGTACCGTATTATGAGTGGGTATCGCGGGATTTGACTTGACGTGATTTGGTTGCGATTACCCGGAAATCGAGATACATGTGGTCTATGTTATTACCGTGGTTGTAAATACATTTCTACCTTTACCGTTCGGATACGTTTGTAAACAAAACGACACCAGGGGGGTATACCACGAACCTCGCTGAACATACCCAGGCTTTCTTGGGAAAACCTGGCTCGATAGAGCCGCAACTCGCAATTTAGAGTTAAATGGTACCACGAAGCTCACTTTAGATTAAATTAGTTGAACCAGGTTTTCCGCTTTAGGTTCAGTGCGTGTTCACTTGAAAGGGGCGTTTTTTGCGTAATTTTTCTCACCTTTACGATAGATCAAGCAGTCTGTATGCGTATAAGTGAAAAGATTCTGCATATTGTCTATAAAATAACTATGCCAAATGCAGAATTGTTCGCCATTAATCCAAATAGAATGATGATGATTTAAAAATGCATAAGCAACGTCCATCCTGCCTTATTCTATAATTTAGGGAATTCACTTTAAATACACCCTATGTAAGAAATGTAGCCTATCGCATGTTTTCAACCGCTGAGAGGTAGCGGCTGTAGCGTAGTGGATTAGTATGAGACCCGAACGCCAGCGACCAGGGTTCAAATTCGCCGGTCTATCATCATGCATATTACCCCCATAGATGTGGTGCCAGCACGGCCTTGAAAATATGGGTTCAAGTTCGAAATAAGCACAAAAATATAATTCCATAAGCTTTAGTGAATAAATATTCCATATGCATGAGAATTGGGACTTTTTGAAGCTTCACATAAATTCGCGTCACTTGGGAGTCGAACCCGCGCAGAAATTCAAGACTGACGCGCTACCTCCACTCTAGCACTCAGTCACGGAGACACAATGCGCAACAGTAAGCATTGTCTACATAAGGTCCAAAAGGACGATCAAATAACGAACACCCTCTGATGAGAATCTGTATCTCTCATGGAGAACCCCAATTTCGTTGTTTGCACAATGACAATAAAGTCTGAAATCTGAATATCGTCAGACAATGCCAAGGGATCGGTTCTGTCTCGTAAAACCCTCTGTCTCCGGAGAGACGCCTGTACGAGAAGTGCGGCGAGGTCCACGGGAACACCCACAAATGGCGACGCCATTGTCAGAGGAGGGGCTAGGAAGCTGCGCACGCCGATTTAAGTAGCCGATCTCCGGCTAGACTAAGCCGAAAAACTGCTCCCGACCAGGTTTGGTTGCGAGCATAAGTCACCAGTGTTGGGTATCGTTACTTTTGAAAGTAATCCGTTCGGTTACTTTGTTACTATCAATTAAAAGTAATCCGTTACGTTACTACGTTACCTATAAATAAAAGAAACGCGTTAGAGTACTCGTGCGTTACCAACAATTAAAATGCGTTTGGGGTGCGTGCGTGTCTGCCTAGCGCAACAACAACACACATCCTCCTTTAGATGCACCAACAGTGCTGACTGTTTATGAATCAATCATGAACCTATAGCATAATGACAGGAAAGACAGTCATCATATTGCACGTTTTATTTAACAGGCATTCATCCTTTGATCATTTGAACAGCTTCCATGAATAACATACTCCGGTAACAGGCAGTTATTTTAACAGAATGTAGCTTACCGTATTGGCTGCGCACAAAAGAACAGTGCGTCACACATAGCTTATCCACTTTACAAGTGCAGGCGCCTAACAAAGTGCTTAACAGGTAGGCACGCAACCTTTTAGAATTGGAAATTTAACTCAATTTAACCGTATGCGTTGCACAAAAGAACAGTGCATGGCACTAAAAAAACATTGAAGAACTGAAAATGTTCGTGTGACCCTATAGCCCTACATTCATAACAATCACGTAGGCTACCTTTAGCCTATTTATCACCAAAGTAATGGTTGAAACGTAGGAGAAGAAGGTGCTCAAAACGACCACTATGTTCTTCTTGTCCTTTTCGCTCTGTAACTCAAAATAATGAGCGTACCTCCAGGAATCTAAGGCTATCTTCTCGTCCATCTTGCCGCGGTAACACACGTAGCTTACACACACAGGTGCGCGCGCACACACACACAGAGAGCGAGAGAGAGAGATGCAAGGAGCAGGGCAGCAGCATCTGACTAAATGCAGAAAACCCGGGACTTTACTTTCCTTATCGAGGGAAAATCTTAAAGTAACGAGTAGGGGTGCAACGGATCATCATTGATCCGTGATCCGTTCGGATCATCTATTTCGGTTCGGCACACGCATGATCCGCGGATTGATTTATGAAAAAAAAATTTGCGCATGTTCAGTCCACACACAGCCGTAACCATTCCTGCTAGTTCCAGGGACAGAGCTACTTAACACGCTCTGGGTAAAAGTCCGCAACAGTTCCCTTTTCAATAAGCAAACAGTCCTATGGCTCGTTTTGATTTATTGTCCTCAGCGTACAACATGAAGAACAGTGGGCATGGAAAATAAAAGTAAGCTAGACTTCGGTGACTACTGTAACGATAACTGCTGCCTCCAGTGCTACGTCTGTTTCCATACTCGCGCTGCCACACAAACCTCTCGCCTAGGTTACCACACAGACGTAACACGTAGCTGACATAGCTATTGCCAACATAAAGAAAAACACATCGAGCATGGCCACGCATTTACAGCGACATCACCCCGGTGTTTCACTGACAGGAGTGAAACCGAAAGCGGCTCAACAACCGCTCATCACCGCGGCATTTAAGCAGCCCCTTCTTCCACAATCAGACCGGGCTAAAGCAATCACAAACGCTATTTTTTTTTTTTTTTTGCTGATCCGAAAAATGATCCGATCCATGACTCTTGATCCGAGGAACGATCCGAACCGTGAGTTTTTTGATCCGTTGCACCCCTAGTAACGAGTGGTTATTTTGGAAATTAACGAGTTACTGATTACTGAATTCGCAAAACTAACGCGTTAGGTTACTCGTTACTGAAAAAACGAATAAGAGTACTCTAACGCGTTAGTTCTAACGCGTTACCCCCAACACTGTAAGTCACCATGGTGATACAGCGACGCTAAAAGAGATCGACTTTCGTGGTAGGCCTACAACTAACCCAGGCTTTGAGCTCAACCTTCCTCGCTAACCCTCTAAGCGACTTTCGTGGTACAGGCCCCAGGTAAGTATGAGTTGTACACATTCAGGTGGGCTGAACGGTGCCCACGCGTGTTCCCGTGGAGAACGGTTGCAAAGCATTCGGAGATGTCTAGACTTTAATAAACTCTGTAGACCACCGGTCACACGATGTCAGGCGAATCTGATATCAGCGTGGTGGAAGCATAACGAAAGGAAACCTGGAGATCAGTTATTGAAACGCCACAGAAAGAATAATTTTTTCTTTCTTAAACAAAAGACTATAGTTGGAATAATTGTAAACAGTGCGTTTATGAATTGTAAATGGCACTTTATTGACTACACGCGGACGGGTGTACTCTCAGGAGGAGTTTAGTTTTGTTTTTCACAGTGAGAGAGGGGTGCACCGGTCCTGGAGGTAGGCTATTGCAATACCAGGTCGATGCGTGGAGTGGACGGAGCAAGCCCCTTTTCCATCTCCCAGTTCCAAAAATCAATTTAAAATATGGTCCCCGGGTAGTGGACGTATCAGATATTAAAGGCACCCAGTGCAACTTTCGAGGCTTAAAAATAAACATTCAATTTCTAGTCTTTTTTACACGTAGTAAGTTTCAATAACTCCATACCATTACTACAGTTTGTGCATGCATTCGTGTGTGTGTGTCGAATCCAAGATGGCAGCATGTTAGTCTTTGTTTGTCTGTGTCCTACAGTTTTTTAGTGATTTTTTACTCTAAATTTTATTCTACAATCCTTTTTTTTTAAATGTACACTTTGCACTTTGGTAAACCTGCTCATACATCTGACTGCTTCAACAACATGAGTCTACCGGTTTACCTGCTGCTCGCCTGCGTGCTCGTCTCGCATTCTGTGGGAGTTCTGGGATTTAGTGATGGGTCATCCGCTTCTTCTCGGATTATTCTTCCAAACTCTGGAACTATGCTGCTTTCTGATGCTGGCGGATCTACAGCAATCCGTATGTCCGCGTCGGTCTTTCCTGGCTGTTCTACCGGGTCTCAACTCATCAGCTGGGCAGAAGTACGGCAGTTTCGGCCCAACAGCTGCAGACGCGACCGGGAAGTCAGCGCTGCCCGCTCGACAAGATCAGCGGGCCTTTGGATTGTCCTACTCCTGGTCCTATCAGGTAATATCCATCCAAACCCAGGCCCAGAAGTGATTTTGAGTCCTGACGATTTAAAAAGTAGCGAAGGCTTGCGTTTTGTCCATGTCAACGTGCGCAGTCTGATTAACAAAATCGACGCTATTCGTCTGTGGGCTAAAATGACAGAAAGTGACGTAATTGTCAGAGACATGGCTCAAACCATCAATTACGAACAACATGATTCATATCGATGGCTATAATCTCTTTCGGACGGATCGTGTGAATAAAGGAGGGGGCGTAGCCATATATGCAAAGGCTTCGTTGGATTGCTGTTCCGTCGAAACAATAACAAAACCGAAGTTTTTTGAACTGTGTGCTGTCAAATTAAATCTCCCCAATGACACTTCATTGACTGTGGTAGGATGCTACCGCCCACCATCAGCTGTAGCTGCGGCAACTGCTCTGCTATCTGATTTTCTGCAAGAACTGTCCAATGAGTTTATCGTTCTGGGAGACTTGAATTGGGACTGGCTTTTGCCTTCATCACCGTTAAAAGACATTTGCGACGCGTTAAACTTGACGCAACTAGTTCAGTCACCTACACGCCTCAATCTAAAACGAATGGACAAATCTACATTAATCGATGTAATTCTGACTAATTCCCCACACAAGTACTCTGCCTCTGGTGTTTTATGTAATGATGTCAGTGATCACTGTATGGTTGCCTGTGTTAAAAATTGTAAAATGACTAAAACCAAGCCGCGGTTTATTTTTAAACGAAATTACAAACGCTTTAATGAGCAAGCATTTCTTCATGACATCTATCAAAGTGATTTAAATTTAGTGTGTTTTATGGATGATGTTGAACTGGCATGGGATTATTTTAAGAAGACTTTTTTAGCCATAATTGATAAACATGCTCCTACTATAAGATATAGAGTGAGGGGCAGAGACAACCCCTGGTTTAATGACAGCATTGCAACTGCAATTAGAGAACGAAATGAAGCATGGATAAAAGCAAAAAGAAATAATAATGACAAATGTTGGTTAAATTATAGGGTATTAAGAAACAAATGCACAAGACTAATAAAAAATACAAAAAGTGAGTATTATCTGAATTTAATAAATGAAAACCTCAGTGATCCTAAAAAATTTTGGAAAGCTATTAAATCTTCTTCAGGTGATGTGCCACCTCCCGCTATCCCTGAATTCATTACAACAAGCCATGGTGAAGTTAGGGGTAAACAAAGCATGGTAGATACTTTCAACGAGCACTTTATTAATGCAGGAAGAGATACTCAGTCAACACTTCCAGCCACCCCCATGGATAGTGGAACCTCCATCATTGATTCATCTAATGAAAGTCTAAATAATTTTAACTTCACTCCAATATCTGCGGCGGAAGTACAAAAGGCCCTTTTGGGGTTGGACTGTAAAAAGTCTGCTGGGCCAGACCAGATTGAGCCATATTTTCTTAAAACTGCTGCGAATTTGATTGCCGACCCTATCTCCTCCATCTTCAATCTTAGTCTACACTGTGGTTCTATCCCAAAGTCATGGAAATCTGCATTTGTCCTTCCACTTTTAAAAAGTGGAGACCCTTCGGTTTTAGATAATTATCGCCCAATCTCCAGACTGTCTGTCTTGGCCAAACTGCTTGAGTCTTTCATAAATGAGCAACTAAAACATTTCTTATCTGACAACTCCATTTTGAATCCCACTCAGTCTGGCTTTAGACAAGGACATAGTACAATTACTGCTGTAACCTCAGTTACAAATGATATCTTACATACTTTAGATAACAAGAAGTCTTGTGCTGCTTTATTTATTGACCTTTCTAAAGCATTTGACACTGTGGACCATCACCTTCTCCTGCAGAGATTGCAAAGTATAGGCTTTAGTACCACTGTATTAAGCTGGTTCACTAATTACCTGAGTGGTAGAACTCAGTGTGTGGCATTGGATAACTGTACCTCATCTTTGCTGGAAGTAAAAATGGGTGTCCCACAAGGGTCAGTTTTGGGCCCCATTTTATTTTCCATTTATATAAACAATTTAGGTAGGGACTTAAAGCAAACAAAGATTCATCTTTACGCAGATGATACCATTATGTATACATCTGCCACATCAGTCAGTGAAGCAATTACTTATTTACAGTCTGCTTTTAGTGTAGTACAAAAATCTCTGGTAAGCTTAAAGTTGGTACTAAATGCTACAAAAACTAAGTCAATGATTTTTACCCGTTCACGCTCTCCAATAAACATCACTTTAACAACTCAGGATGGTACGATAATAGAGAGAGTATCGTCTTATAAATACTTAGGTATCTGGCTTGATGATAAGCTGTCTCTCGGGGTCCATATTGTGAGCCTTTTAAAAAAACGTAGACCTAAATTAGGTTTCTTTTTTCGCATGAAAAAGTGTTTTCCTCATTTAGCAAGGAAAAGGTTAGTGCAGAGCACTTTCTTATCAGTATTAGATTATGGTGACCTCATTTATATGCATTCTTCCTCATCGCTATTAAACAAACTAGATGTAATTTACCATTCAGCCCTGCGCTTCATCACAGGTGCCCCAGCTAGAACTCACCACTGCATTCTGTATGAGGCTGTACAATGGCCCTCCCTCTCCCTTAGAAGGAAACTACATGCACTGATTTTTATTGCGAAAGCACTAATGGGTAAACTACCCCTTTACATCTCAAATTTGCTTTCCTTCCATAACAGTGTTTACAAAACAAGGTCATCAGAATATATGTTATTAACCACACCACTAACAAGAACACAACTGGGTACAACAGCTTTCTCATCATATGCACCAAAGGTCTGGAATGAACTTCAAGCCACTCTAAAGCTGGAATCACTCCCACCACTCAGTACCTTTAAAAACATGTTACAATCAGCTCTAAAAGAACACTGCAACTGTTTTTAACCTGATGCCTTTTATTTATTTTTAATTTGTTTTCTTTAGCTGTATGTATTAGCTTGTTTTTATATAGCCTGTTATGAAGTGTAATTTTAGCATTATAGTGTCAATTGTGGTGTACTTTGTTTGTGTGTGTGTGTGGCCTTGTGCAAATTCTGTAACTTCTTTTCTGCTGCCTGTCTTGGCCAGGACTCCCTGTGAGAAGAGTTACTGTAACTCAATGGGACCTTCCTGGTGAAATAAAGGTTAAATAAAAAATAAAAATAAAATTACATACCGACATTCAAGCAGCAAAGATGAGACGTCGTTGTGTGGTGAGAACTGATAGAAAATCGATAACAACAACAATGCCGCCATTTTCTTTATTTTTTGTAACCTACAATAAATAAAGCAGGCTTCCAGTCAATGGAAAAATGGCTTCTCCCCACCGGCGATTGTTGTTGTTTACGATTTTCTATCAGTTCTCACCACACAACGACGTCTCATCTTTGCTCCTTGAATGTCGATATGTAATGGTATGGAGTTATTGAAACTTACTACGTGTAAAAAAGACTAGAAATGTAATGTTTATTTTTCATTGAATGTTTGCATAAAGTTGCACTGGGTGCCTTTAAACAGATAAGAACAGATTTTTTTTCGTTTGAAAATATTTATTGACACCAGTTCCTTCATTTAACATTCATATCACAATTAACAGGTCATTGTTTTTTAAAAGCATACACAATTAAAAACATTTCAATCAAACAACAAGTATAAAACCATCACATTGTGAATAAAAAGGTAAATAAATATAATTAAATACATGGATACATTGTTGTTTTATAAAATCATTGTGATGCTTAAAAAACATGGTTAGATAGATAGATAGATAGATAAATACTTTAATAATCCCAGAGGGAAATTATTTTTGTCACGAACTCCAGATATACATACACAAATAAATAAATAAATAAATAAATATTAAGAATAAAATATAAAATATAACATATATATCCATATCCATATATATACATATACATACACACACACATATATATATATATACATATACATACAACATAAATACACATACATACACAAAAGATAAAAGATACAACCTAAGAAAAACAAAAAATACAAATAAAACATTTAAGGACAATATAAATATATATACAACACCATATATACACATACATATATATATATATACATATACATATACATATACATATACACATACATACATACATACATACATACATACATACATACATACATACATACATACATACATACACAAAAGACAGCACTGTACAAAAAGAATTGTACAGTATTGTGCAAAAGGTGCAAGAATTATAGTCCTTGTTTGAGGTCAGAGATTACAGAGAGGGACGGTGTCTGACATTCTAAGGGAGGCGTTGTAAATTTTAATGGCCACAGGCAGGAAAGATTTCCTGTGGCGCTCTGTGGTGCATCTGGGTGAGAGGAATCTCCTGCTGAAGGTGCTCCTCTGCAGGGCCAGTGTGTCATAGAGAGGGTGTGAGACATTGTCCAAGATGGACTGAAACCTGGACAGCATCCTCCTCTCTGCCACGGTCGTCAGGGTGTCCAGTTCCTCCCCCACAACATCACCGGCCCTCCTAATCAGTCTTTCAAGTCTGTTGGTGTCTGCAACCCTCATCCCACTGCCCCAGCATGTGACAGCGAAGAAGATTGCACTGGCTACAACAGACTCGTAAAACATCCTCAGCATCGTCCGGCAGATGTTAAAGGACCTCAGCCTCCTGAGGCAAAAGAGTCGGCTTTGGCCTTTTTTGTAGACAGCCTCTGCATTTCTAGACCAGTCCAACTTGTTATTAAAGTACACCCCCAGGTACTTGTACTCCTCAACAGTGTCCACTGGGACCCCCTGTATGGAAACAGGGGTCACAGCTGCTGTTTTCTCCCTCCTCAGATCCACAATGAGCTCCTTCGTCTTTGTCACGTTGAGTTGCAGGTGATTCAGCTCACTCCAAGTGACAAAGTTGTCCACAACAGTCCTGTATTCACGGTCATCCCCCTTTTCAATGCAGCCAACTATTGCTGAGTCATCAGAAAACTTCTGAAGGTGGCAGGACTCAGTGCAATAGTTAAAGTCTGAGGTGAAGAGGGTGAAGAGGAAGGGAGAGAGGACAGTCCCCTGTGGGGCCCCAGTGTTGCTGACCACCTTGTCAGACACACAGTTCTGTAGGCGTACGTACTGTGGTCTGCCCGTCAGGTAATCAACAATCCAGGACACGATGGGGGCCTCCACCTCCATCGCAGTCATCTTCTCACCCAGTAGAGCCGGACGGATGGTGTTGAAGGCACTGGAGAAATCAAAGAACATGACTCTCACAGTGCTTGCCGGCTTGTCCAGATGAGTGTAGACTCTGTTCAGCAGGTAGATGATGCCGTCCTCAACTCCCAGGCGGGGCTGGTAGGCGAACTGTAGTGGATCAGTGAAGGGCCTGACCATAGGCCTTAGCTGCTCCAGGATGAGCCTCTCCAGGGTCTTCATGACATAGGACGTCAGGGCCACCGGTCTGTAGTCCTGAGGGCCGTTGGGACGCGGCTTCTTAGGTACAGGAACGAGGCAGGACGTCTTCCACAGCACGGGGACCCTCTGGAGGTGCAGGCTAACAGCTGTGCAGGGACGGGAGGAAGCCCAATTAAAAAATAAAAAACCCCATCATGCTCTCTCTCCAATAGCATTGGTCTCTCGGGACCTGTGGCTCAGAGGATCTCCTCGCCCCTCTGCTCCTTCCAACCTGCCTCTCCCGGAGAGCCAGGCCGCCGCTGCCTCGACCTTTCCGCGTGTGGCTCCGACTCCCTCGTCCGAATGGGCACAGAGGCGATTCTTCTTTGTGGCTGTGTCCTAGGCCTGCCGCCTGCAGCACCGGCCACTTGGACCGTTGCTGCGGCCAGGGGCGCAACTGCCTACTTTCTGGGGGGTATGCAGACACATAGCAGGCGCCCCCCCCCCCCCCCCCTCTTTGATCTGGGCACAAATTTGACCTAAAACACCCTCTGATATTGAATCAAAAAAATAATTTTGAGTGCACCGGGACAGATATCCGGTGTTTTCTTTAGAGGCAGCCTTTCTAAGATGCTCTGTCAGTGTAACATCATAACGTGCTATGAGATCAAGGATACCCAGAAAATTTCCATTTCTAGGATTTCCATTTTGTCCCCTTCAGTGGCAGGTTTCTTTCTGCAAGGAAGAATATGCAGTCGATCACTCGAGTCAACAGGCTCTCTGCAATTCGCTATCAATAGTTTTACCTAGGCATAAGCGGGATGCCAATTCTTTCCACATCAGATAAGCATTTATGTGGTAACCACTTCTTTCATGGTGCTTCAGTATCTTTGAAAGACACTGCCAGTTATTATACCCCACCACAAGGCAGCAACTCTAGCTTCACCAAAAACCTTACATGCAAAACAATAGACTCTGTTAGAACTGTTGGAGTACAGGTACCAATAGGGGTTGGAAAAATAATCGATTCTTCGATGCATCGCAATACTGTGTAGAACGATTCAGTCTCAAATCAGATACGATAATAATCTACTAGTAGTAGATTTAGCTAAACTGAATATTTACAAGCCTCCTCTTGATACACTGATAAAAACGTCTTTCAACCACTTTGAAAAGCTTTCTTTCATCCCTGTGCACCCTTTCTCCTTCCCAATCTTTCTTTTTCTATGTTGTGACCCTGAGGGCTTTCTTCTCTGCCTCTCAATATTGAGGTACGTGTCATCAGATGACAATGCGGTTCAAATGAAGTCGATCTGGCGCTCGCCTCCAGGGCGTGTTCGAGGGGGCACTGGAGCGCCGTGTGGGGAGGAGGGGGGGAGGGATGCGAAAGAGCAGGGGGGCGCCTTATCAGTGACGTCCTTCTGTTACACAAACGCTGTTAAAAACAGAAAATGCCGACTCAATTTTTTTTACCTCCATCGCTTTGGCGCCCCCTCTGGTGCGGCGCCCCTGTGCCCCCCGCATATAGTGCATACCCACTTTGTGCGCCACTGGCTGCGGCCATCCGGATCACAGCCACGGGGGGGATCTGCATGTGCTTTCTTACCAGCAGTTTTCTGGAAGCCCATATGGCGTCTTTTATGGCGGCTAGGGTGAGCCATTTCTTGGGAAAGTCTGGTGGTAGCTGACTCTTTTGGCTCACCCCATACAGCACCATTTGGGCTGTCAGGGCCTCCCCTGCTGGTAAGTACGGGAATTGCAGGGAGCCGGCCGTTGCCCACTGGTCTCCAGCAGCGCTGCACTCCCAGAACAGGTGCCTCACCAACTCAGGCGCGCCACAGCCTGGTCGAGGTTGGGGATGCAGCCATCCCCCGGGAGTGCATGACGGCCCTGACTGGGAGGATCTCGTGAGCTGCCATCCATGACAGGTCCCGGAGTCTGTTGGAGAGGGCAGGATGGTTCACATTGTGCCAGACTGTTGTGGGCTCGCCGTATGCTAGCCCACGCACTGGACTCACTGGTTCCCGCTCCTGCACTTCCGTGATTATAAAACGATGGTTAGTTAAAACATTCAAATCCTCGTTGTCAAGGTTAAAAAGTTTTAAAAAAAAGTAAAATTGTGACAAGTTAAATGATACTGGTGTTCTATGATCTGATATATAAAACGGGATTTTTTTCAGATAGGACCCAATCCAGAATCGTGCCATTGCTGTTGTTTTGTTTTCTCTGGATGGGGCCATTGCAAGCTTTATGTGAATTGTAGCATATCTGCTTCCTAAAAACAGGTGGAGGTCTGGGACTGCTTTCCCCCCTTTTTCTTTTGTTTTCTTCATTTCTGTTCTCTTCAGTCTCTCCCACTTGGACCACCACAGGAAATAAAAAACTGCTGCAACCGTCTGCAACGCATCGTCCGCGACACGCGAAATTTAAAAAGAGCCACGAGCTGCAACCAGCTGCATCGCATCATCCACGACCCGCGAAATTTAAAGAGCCACGAGCTGCAACCGGCTGCAATGCATCGTCCGCGACCCGCAAAATTTAAAGAGCCACGAGCTGCAACCGGCTGCAACGCATCATCCGCGACCCGCGAAATTTAAAGAGCCATGAGCTGCAACCGGCTTCAACGCATCATCGTCATCTAAGCAAATATGGCTGAAAGCGAAACGGAGGAGCTGGTGATTGCCCTCATTTCATGTTCATTTTAAAATTGTATGCGTTCACTTTGCACTTTTATGTTTTAATATCAAGTATCTGTGCACACACTTGGAAGATTTTTCTTTATTTAAAATAGCCAGGCCTAATACGTATTTCCCTAATTCACAGTATCCGTTTCTTTATTAACAAGACACCAGTTTTAATTTAATTGAGAGAAGTATTCGTCATTACACAGAAGATTTTTTTCTTTGCTAAAGTCTCTGCAGCTACAACATTATGTTGTATGATTACAGTTTTGCACAATCAATGTTCTCAAAACGACATAGGCCTACTAAGTTTCTTTCTTTTGTTTTATACATTTAGCAGTTTGGCTTTCCTTAGAGTCTATGTAACCTGTTCTGAAATGGTTCTATTATGATTTATATATCGTGATATATATCGTTATCGCAATAGGTTGCAATGTATATCGCAATATGGATTTTAGGCCATATCGCCCATCCCTAGTCCAGTGTTCTGTGTACTGATAAAAGGTCTGTGCATAAAATGTTGACGTCGTCCATAAATAAAACACATTTGCTAAAAAGTCCCCCACTGCCCGGTATGGCCACCCCTTTAATCCATTGGTCCCTTCTCAAGACCTGTGCCAGTGGTTCTATGCATGCCACATAGAGGAGGGCAGATAACGGACAACCCTGAAGGACCCCGCAGTGCAAATCTACTGCTTTTGTGAGTTGCCCGTTAACAAGAAATTTGCTGGTGATGTCCCTATACAGCAATCCCACCCACTCTAGGACCTCTCTGGGAAGCTTGCAGAAGCTTGCAGTACCTGGAATAGGTACTGGTGCGAGACCCGATCAAATGCTTTCTCAAAATCTAAATTTAGGACTACTAGTCTGATGTTTCTGTCTCTCGCATAACAGATGGTGTCTCTAATCAGTACGAGGCTGTCGGTGATCTTCCTCCCCGACATGCCACAGGTTTGATCCGGGTGGATTACATCCCCTAAAACCACGGACATTCTGTTTGCTAAAAGTTTGCTAAAAAGTTTACAGTCAACGTTTAAAGGGGTTATTGGTCTTGTCGTCTTTTTTGTACAGTAGTTTTACAATCCCTGATCTAAAGCTGTCTGGTAGTCGGTCTAGTCTTTGGAAGTTGGTAAAAACCATCAGTAGGTCAGGTGCTAAAATGTCACAGATGGTCAGATAAAATTCAAGTGGAAGCCCGTCTTTCCCCAGCGACTTTCCCCCTTAAAAACTCGACAAACATTTGTGAAGTTCTAAAAGGTCAAAATCACGGGTTAAAAATGCACTTTCACCTATCTTTATATCTATGTTGTTTATGATTTAGTTTTTTGCTTCATTTTCTATTTGTTTTTCGCTGTACAGATCTCTATAAAAAACCTTCTACTTCCTCCATTATTTCTTTGTCAATATTGGTTTGTTCCCCATTTGTTTTTTTAAGTTTAAAAATACCCTCCCCACTGTTAATGATTTTCTTTAAAAAGTATCTAGTGCATTTTTCTCCTTCTTCCATGTGTTGTTCTTTGCTTCTAACTATAATTCCTTTGCATGTGATTTCTGATAAAATCAACATTTGGTTTTTAACTAATCAAATTTCTTGGTTAAAATCAAAACCTTGTTGCGTTAATTTAAAATACCGTTGTAGTCTTTTCTGCAGCCCCACTCTGCATCTATTTTCCTTGTTTTTTTTGTTTTTCCCTGGCTTTTTAAAAAAAGTCTGTGTCTTTCCCTTCACCATTTCCCACCCAAGTGCACGTGTTTCGTAAAAGCCTTGGAGGGACTGCCATTGACTGAATTGCTCCTTGTACTGGCTGGCTAAATCCTTATCTTCTAGCAGGGAGCAATTCAGTTTCCACAGAGCACTACCTTTAGTCACACCTGAAGAGAGTGAAAGGGTGCAGGATAGCATAGCGTGATCTGAGAAGAAGACAGGGGTTAATCTAGCATCGGTTGGCAGGCAGTCTCTGGTAAAAATGCGAGAGTCTCTGAAACCGGCACTACTGAACCAGCTGAAGCCCTCCTCTCTTGGATGCAAGGTTTTAAAACAGTCTTTTAGTTTAAAATCCCTGCATAAACCCTGCGATAAAACCGACGTCTTGTCCACTTTAAAATCATCCCCGACCGCCTCTCACCACAGTGCTGCCCTTCACCAGAATTGAGGGGTTCTTGATTAAAATGGCCACGCCGTCATTTCTGTTTTAATTTGAACCGCTCCACAGAGATTGTGTGGCCATAAAAACACATCTGACTTAAAATTATTTAGATAGGATAAAATCTTTTGAGCTCTAACTCTTGATTTCACACTTCTCAAATTGAGTGTAGAAAAGGTGAGGATCATGAGTATGGTATTTAAAAGACAGCTATGCATTAAAAGACTAAAAGCGGTCTGGGGTTATTCATTCCCCTTCATTCCCCTCCCAGACTCGAGCTTGGTTTAAAGTCCTTTGGTTTAGAGTCCTTTGGGGTTGACTGTAGTGCCATATGTAAAAAAGAGAGAGTGTTGGGGGAGTTGTTGGGGAAGACTCTGGACTCCTCCACAGATGACCTGTTTGAGGAGCAAGCTCTTCCCCTTTTCTCTGAGGCTCCGTTATTTTCAGAGGATAACTCCCACACTGCTCTCTTACCAGGCTGGGCTCCTGGGAGGGAGGCTTCACTGGACTCCACTTCAGACTCCTCATCCAGGCTGACTGTTACGAGACTCCCGGTTTCACCGGTTTCGAGTCCGAAGTGGAGTTTTGCCCAGCTCCGCCTGCACCACCCTCTTCCGCCTCACCATTTGGTGGGGCCAGGCCCCTCCTCATCTCCTGCCTTGCCCCCAACCTCTCTCCCAATTACAGCGCTTGGCGGGAGATTTGAATTTTCAAGCCTGTTTTTTTCAATTTGTACAATTGTTTGTCCACTCTCAACCGCCACTTTGTTTGCCACATGTTTTAGCTTGTTGGCAAAGGATTTCTGACAATCTCTAAGAGGTGGTTTAAGTCTCCACAGAGGTTGCACTTTCTGCCATTGGCGCACTCTTCAAAAGAGTGTCCAATTTCTCTACATTTGCCACAAACAACCTTTTCACATGTTTCTGCCAGGTGCCCTTGCTCGCAACACTTGCGGCAGAGCTTGGGCTGCCCCTGGTAGTGTATGGAGCCTCTGTTCTCTCCAAGAGCTATTATGGATGGGAGATGTTTCAGGCCCTGGAACCGATGTGGGTCCCGCCATTGTTGAATGGGGACCCTCCATGCGCAGTTCCAGATGCCATCTTCATCTTTCACCTTGGTAGCCTGGGCCCTCACAGTGCAATATCTACCCAGCCATAAACAAATATCATCAGCATTTACCGTTTCATTGAACATCCTGACAATTACTGTTTTAATAGCATTGTCATTAAGTCTCTCCACTTCAAATGCTGAAAACTGGTCTTTTACCGGTTCATATCGTGTCCAGAAATCATTCAAGGTTGTTGCGGCCTGGAAGCTTACATCAAATCCTTTGTTGAAGGGCAGAGTTAGAATGCAATTCCGGTCCTTCGGTGTAAATTTAAGGATTCCTTGAATTAGCTTTCTTGAAAAATCAAGCCGGGAGGTCTGTATCATGGTTCCATTTACTACTTTGAATTTAAAACATACACTGTCGTGCCTCCTCATGCCGGTAGAGTTTACCGACATGGTGAAGACACCACGTGTTTAAAAACACTAAAAATCAGGTAAAAGCAATAAAATGCAAAAACCAAATAAATACCAAATAAATAAGACGATAAAATACCACTTACCTTGTCGCAGTTCCATCAGCAGACAATGAAATCTTTGATGAAGTTTTTAAGTAACAGATAACACTGATAAGAACATACTACACTTGATTTTAGCCAAAAGGCCGAGAAGCAATGCCCACACATGCTCAGACCAAGAGGCCAGCTTCCCAGACACGTCGCTCCACTTGGCGGTTTAACAGACAACGACAAAACAATAAAAAGACCAAGCACCCTGTGTGCGTGTTTATGTGTATGTGAAAGCTGAAGAAATAAACCGAGGTCGCTACATCTCTCTGCTGCTGCCTGCTGGCAGTCTCACTAGACTGTCCGCATGTTTCACAAACAGAGTTTGGAGAGACGTTGTCAGTGTCTGGGTAACCCTTCCTTTTACAGTCCCCTAATTACTAGGTATTTACCCGGTACATACATGGTAAATCATAGTGTATTACTGGGTAATTACCACTGGTAATAAGAAGGTAAATACAGAGGAATTATCCGGTAAATTATAGTGTATTACTGTGTAATTAGCACTGGTACTAAGAAGGTAAATACAGAGGAATTACCGCTGAAGTACTAAGTAAAACCTCCACTATTACCCATCAACTCAACTAAGTAGCGTGTAGTTGTAACTGTTTTAGGTTGGTAATAACTCCGATATTGTGTACTTCCTAGGAAATTAGGCAACCAATTCTTAGAAACACCTATTATCCAAGGTTTACGTTGGTAACAGCCCAAGTTTAATGATGTACTATCTAGAAATTAGCATAGTACTTTCCAATAAAATACTTTTTCTTAGTTATTATTCATAGCTAGAACCATTTAGAAAGGGTTTATTCGATTTACCACTATGTAATTACTTACCTGGTAACAACCTCTGCAGGAACAGTTTTCCTCTAGTGTCATGGTACATCTTCTTAAATACTCAACCCGGTATCACGCGATTTCGTGCTCATGCGCACGAACGTTAATCTATTGAATCGTGTTCCAGAGCACAATAGTCCGACTTTTTTCGTGCTACACAGAACGAAAAAACCAATGCATTCTGAATGGGAGTGTTCTCAGAAAATTAACGGGCTCCACAAAACGCTACGAGAGAGAGAGAAAGAGAGAGGGAGGGACAGAGGGAGAGCGAGAGAGAGGCTTCAGAAAGGTTGTGCGCAGATGGTACAGTGCACACTAGTTATGTTTATGCCAAAACCACAAATGCTATATATATATATTGCCTATATATATATCTATATATGTATAGGCTATATATATAATTAGGCTATAATTATATTATTTAGAGTGTAATGAGACAATCTATAGCCAAATTGTCGAAGATGCCAGAGAATCTCCTGAAATATCACCATGGGAAATCGGCGCATCAGACCCATGAACCTATAAAGAAAGACGTAATCTCAAGCGGGAGAGAACGTTTGCGGTGCTGGTTTGTGTCACATAAGTACAGGGCTCTCAAGTCTCATGCATTCGGCGTGAGACACACGCAATTCAACCCATGCACACGCTCGAACCTGGTCCCACGAAAATACGTGACACTGTCACGTTATTTAATCTATTGAAACGTGATCACGGACACGTATTTTCTAAATTTTGTATTTCAATTGGAAGTATTTGTCGTGTCACTAAGTACGACTTCCGAACTAAGTTTCTGTCCGGGAGCGTTCTCCCTAATGTCCCTTAAGGAGCTCCGTACAGATCATTCATTGTTGAAAATTGTCTGTGATAACTAACAAATGACAGCTTTTGGCCACCCGTTTCTACTTAAAATTGACTGTGATAACTAACAATATGACAGCTTTTGGCCACCCGTTTCTACTTTCACCTTTGATTCTGAGAAATTGTGACAATACACGGATAGATTAAATGCAGGTGGGCTGCTCTGTTCCTTCCTACAGAGCAGCGCACCTGCATTTAATCTATCCGTGTATTGTCACAATTTCTAGGGAAGGAAAAAAGGGTTGCTGCTTCATCTGTTCTTTTTAGAATTGTATGTCTTGATTTTTATTTTATCTAGCCATGTATTCTCTTGTTTTTGGCTATGTGAATGAAAGTCTGCGTCGATGCCTCGCAAGTCCAGTGTTGCGAGCGGACGTTGCCATGACATCTAGAAATCATGCCGTATTTAATGGGTTGTCATTAATATTGATTTGTAGGGGTTGATTATAACTCGTGAATAATATTGTTTAGACCACGGTCTGGGGGAATACTCGTTTTCTGATTGGCTGCAGGGCGTGCATTAACTCCTGATATAGGCCTACAGACACCTGCTAAGTAGTTCCAGTCAGTGTTTAGATTCTCTGCCGAGCCCGAGCCCGACGCGGGCCGGGTCGGGCCGATATTTCCCACCACTATACTCGGGCCGGGCCTTTGATCGAGCGTTTTTATTTTTATTTTATCATTGGTTTATTGGCCTAATCTGAGGAGAAATCTATACCATAATCAGAAACGCTCCGTTCACTTGCATGGGTAGTAGTCCGGTGACTTGTCTACCCCAGCGTCTTCTGTTGCTAAGCGACGTCACCGTCTTTGCGGACAAATTATTTCTCTGCTGATCAATTCATCAATTTGAACATGTGTTTTTACAGTAGAGTGGTGGAGGGATGACGTATGTTGGCCAACCCGGAAGTGAGCCTCGCCCTGGATTCCCTTGACAAAAAGCCAACGGGTTTTTCCATTGGATTTTGAATTATTGCAGAAACATTTGCATCTTTGAAGCACCTCCTCAAAAACTGAAAATAAATAAAAAATGCATTGCGTGTCCGTCCCCATTCAAACGCAATGGGGATCAGTCAACGGAGGTAGTGGGTACGAGGCGTTAGACATTCACCAAGGGACTGTACCAGAGCCCGTCTACGAAGAGCCTGGGCACTTCCTATACGCCCCATTGTACCGATCTTGGTTGTGGTTCCATTAGACATCCACTGGGGGTGATCACAGGCGAGTCCAGATTGAATGGGAGTCTATGGGGCTAGACGGCTAAATATGTCTCTTTCACCTGCTTGTCGTTGAAATATCGCAAATTGTATTGTAGATACCGCAAGTTCAATATAGATTATAGTTCAAAAGTCGAATGAATGAGTACTTATGAGTACTTACCCCTCTTGACGGCATCTGAAGCTGAAGCACAATCAGAAAACTTATCTTAAGTTGGACTTTCCGTCAAAGTTAATTTTTGCGTACTGTATTTATATTTTCCTGCAGGCCCTTTTATCTTTTATATAGTTATGTATGGTGAAAGTACATGGGCATAAATGGAATTTCTACCATTTCTTGTGTTCAATGTTCAATGTGTTCTATACATGGTAGGTACATTATGACCACCGTAAATAATACAGTCGATATCCCGCTCAATATCATTTCATGTCATTCAATCAATCAATCAATAAACTTTAATGTCATTGCAGAGCAACGAAAAAGACCAGTTACATTCCGTCCAAGAAACATAGAAGACAGTGTGGGGAGACAGGACGGAGAGACTGTCAGGCGCTTGTTAAACAAGAAACATGCGGCCCGCGTTAGATAAGAAAGTTAAAAAAGCTAAACAAGAGGGTGACGAGGAAAAAAAAAAAAAATTGTCAATACCCCAAACTATGCTCCTTTGAGGGGGGCACAGTGTAGGGATTAGCAAAAAAAAACACCTCAACACATATGAGAGGGGGGAAGGGAGTTGGGGGAGGGGGAGGGAGTCCAGTAGGCGGTGAGTCCAGGGGTGTGTGTGTAATCTGTCTTGTGTGCGTGTGTGTGTGAGCTCAAGGACTCCATCTCCAATGGACTCAACAGTGTCTCTCCCGTCTGATGCTGGTGACGAGGACACGGCCGTCGCCGTGGAGACGACCTCGAAGAGTTCCGACCAGAGACAAAGTTCACAGGAGGTGGAGGATGGGGGAAGGGTGGCAGGGCATCTGTCTGCATAACAACCAGGGGAGTGGAGAGATATCAGCCTTCCAAGGCCGAAGTGGGGGAGCCGAATAAAGATAACGATTGCTTTGGGTCAGGCCGACTCTGCAATTTTTTGCCAACCTTAAAGTCTCTCTGATACTCTCTGTAGTGTTCCATTTCCAGAATCCAAAGGCCAAATTAGCCGAAATTCGTGGCCCGTATAAGCCCGGTCCTACTTCACCAGAATGGTATCCAGTTTGCGATTTAGGTCGCCCAACGCATGAGTCTGTGTGTCGGCCATCCGGCACAATCCAGCAATGTTTGATTGCAATCCAACAATGGCGGGCAGCTTCTCAAAAGCCGAATATGCTGCAAACCCCGTACTAACTTTGCGATAGAACAGGAACCCACAACCTCCGAACAGCAGGAATCCTGTTATCATCATCCCAATTATGTAGACGTCTTCAACATCCTCGACGGAAAGTATTGCGAGACACAGGGGCCTCCACTCCTTCCAGGAGTCCATCATGTATCCCGCTGCGAACGTTCCGTCAGGGCAGGTGGGCTCTCCTTGGCCCTGTTTTCTCGTCGAGAAAATTTGATCAATAGCGTTGAGAGACCAGCCGATCAGATCCATAATTTAGGTTTCGGGTAGAATGCAGGGAAGAGGCAGCACAGGACAGAGACAGAGACAGAGACAAAGAGCAGGGGAGAGATAAGGGCCAGGAGCCAGCAGAGGGAGCAGAGAGAGATGCGACCGCCTTCGTTGGAAGCAGAGTAGTTGTCTATTTTTCGAAAATAAAGATAGTTTAAAAAAAGAAATGCCTCGTAAATGTGCAATGATAAACTGCTCTAACAGTGGAAACGGATTGTCCGTCTTTTCGTTTCCCAAGGACAGAAAAAGGTAACGTTCTTGCTTGCTCCTGTATGAATGGCCCTAGGCTACCTGAGGCTGCACCTGGTAGGGAAAGTTGAGCTGGAGCCCGGGTAAAATCGCACATGGTTTATTCAAGTTGCGCGCTAGACATTCTCTAAAGTGTCGAGACTCAAGCACTTAACTAACCGTAACCGATTGTTCCATACAAATTGTCTGTTAACGATTTAATAACTTCAACCTCTGCTATTACAGTCGGGGTTTTTTTGTAGGACTTGGGCTAATGACCTTGCACAGAGGGAAAACCATCTACACCACTTGTCATTGATTTCTATGCATTCACTGATCTTTACAGATGGGTTTGTTTTAAGCCATTGAATATAATTGCTCTGCCCTGCAACACATTATAAGCTAGACATGTTTGTTAAATGAGAAATATGGTCTGGGTCACGTTGAAACAGTAACAGTTGTATAACAGTAATTATACAAACATTATACCAACATTGCAACAGGCAAGTTTATTCAAACATCACACTAACAAGAACACAATAAGAACAGTAACTAATAGTAAATAATAAAATAAAAAGAGAAATGATTTAACAACACTGAACATACAGAACAGAGGCAGGGAAAAAGGACAGAGGAAGAAGACTTGTTGAAGAAGACTCCGTTGTCACAGCATCAAGCGAACAAGACCCCGAGGTACTTGAACTCCTTCACTTGGGCTAAGGACTCATTTCCTAACCGGAGTAAGCAATCCACCGGTTTCCTGCTAAGAGTCATGGTCTCAGATTTAGCGGTGCTGATCCTCATCCCAGTCGCTTCACACTCGGCCGCCAGCCGATCCAGTGAGTGCTGAAGGTCACAGGCCGATGATCCAATGAGGACCACATCATCTGCAAAAAGCAGTGACGAGATCCTCAGACCACCGAATTGCAACCCCTCCCCACCACGACTACGCCTCGATATCCTGTCCATGTATATCACAAACAGGATTGGTGACAAGGCGCAGCACTGGCGGAGACCAGCACCCACTGAGAACGAAACTGACTGGCTGCCGAGGACGCGAACACAGCTCTCGCTTTGGGAGTACAGAGATTGGATGGCCCTGAGGAGAGACCCCCTTAGCCCATACTCCCGCAGCACCCTGCAGGGATGTGTTACGGCTCAAGACGGGGTGGACCCAAATGCATGGCACAAATGACCACAGACGAGAGCGGAAACAGTAGAACAGTTTATTAGTCCACGGTTGATCGAGGTTAGTGCAGAAGGTTGCGTCCGTTAGGGGTAATCCTGAAACCACGGGCCAGGGGGTCCGAAACGGGGTTGGATGGGTCGGCTGGCAGGCGAACCGACAGTCACGCACGACGATTCGACGAAGATGGTAATCCGGCTGTAGAGCAGGGTGGTGGTATGGTTGTGATGGGTATGACTGGTAGAGAGAAAGAAGTATTAGGAATGTGCAGACTTGAACACGAGTAAACTAGAACTAGGAATAGAATCAGGAAGCTACTCAACAGGGTAAGTACAAACGACGATCTGGCGACGAATGGCTGGAAGACTGGGATAGATATCCTGGTGATCCTGATTGCATATGACTGTCAGGTGCGGGTGATCAACAAGGCTGGGTCGGGAAACTGTGCTGGAATGCGGAGGACACGTCCCCGCACATGAAACACTGAGACAACAACAAACAGGGACAGACAATACTGACAGAGAACGAAGCTAGTGGCAGCTAGGATCTGGTGGGAGAGACCGTGACAGGATGTCTGTCTGATCCTCTGAGCTGTTGAATAACAATGGAACATGGTCTGGAGCTTGTCCCCCCCCCCCCTGCTGGTCTGTCTTTCGAATAATATATATCAACATTTGCCAAACATCCTTTTAACCTTCATTATTTTCTCCCACAAAAATAGAACAGATCGGTGCACCCCTACCCCTACCATTGATATATATTTATTCGATGTCACAAACATATTATTATTCAATGTTCCCATCATCCACATAAATTATTATAAATCATCCATGTTTTTACAAAAAGGCTAAGAAAGGCTTCATGTTCCACCTGCTTTCTTTTGTGCAGTTCTAATACAACCGTGGAAAAAAAGTATTTAAAATACACCATTACAATTTGTTGCTACCGGATAGTGGTTATGTTTTAACTCTGAACCACCAACAGATGGCATGATAGTGCTGTGAACCAAGCACATAACTAGGCTAGATAAATACCCTGTTACCAATACCTCCCATATTACTACGAACCCTTTTCATAACCATTACCATGAAATAAACCCAATAACTAAAGCTAACCTAACACTAACCTGCTACTCACTTCTAACCCAAACCCAAACATAAGCTTAATCAATGTCTCTTTAGGGAGAAATTGATTATTTGATTAATCATAAAAATTATTTTCCAGTTTAAATGAAGGGATTAAAGAGAAAATCCCACAATCCCTACATGTTTTAAATAAAGACGACTGTGGCTGTGGTGTCAAGGGGCCACTGGGCCCAGCTAGTGGCCCCCTTTTTTCTCGGCTCATGATAGGCCTTTGATCTTTGTAGGCCCCAAACAAAAAGTCACATTGTCTTGGGCCTACGCCGATCGGGGGGGCCTATCATGAGCCAGTATTAAAATAAAAATAAATATTGCACCTTATGATAGGCCCCTGATGGCCGTAGGACAGGTAAGCCTGTGCATTAAGGCGGCCTTGCCAGATATGGTGGATGTCCAGCAGCCGGAGGGGATGGGGTACGGCCCGGGGTTAAGGATACAAGGAAAATTTGTCAATGTGCATGGATACATTGTGTGTGTTTGTGTGCGTATGTTTTTTTCAAGGGAGTGTGTATTTTTAGCATAGTAAATATTAAGTTGCTTTCGGGGGGGTTCGAACTATTCCTGTGATGCTGATTTGCATTTCTGCATCTGCACGCGGGTGTGCGTGTTTGTGTGTGTGTGTCTACATTGTGTGTGTGTGAGAGTGTGTGCGTGTTTGTGTGTGTGTGTGTGTGTGTATTTGTGTGTGAGTGTGTGTGTGGTGCGGGTGTTGTGTGTGTGCAGCTGTGGTATGTCTAAGAAGGCCAGGGCCCCCGAGACAAACGTGGCCGCTTTGTTGCCATGGTGACTGGGAGATAGAGGGAAGAGGAGGGGCTCTGAAGGAATTGGAAGAATTGACATTAAAATGGAGAGCAGCACTCGACGGCATGCATACACACACACACACACACACACACACACACACACACACACACACACACACACACACACACACACACACACACACACACACACACACACACACACACACACACACAGACATACAAACACACACACATGCACGCACACACACACATTCGCACACACGCATACATATCAACAAAGACATGAATTCCAGCACACACACCCTCAGAAAATAAATCTGTATGCTGACAATGACCCAAACCATCCCTCCACCCTCCCCCCACTCTACCCGACGACCTACACACACACACACACACACACACACACACACACACACACACACACACACACACACACACACACACACACTCATGCATACACACCAGACAACCTTGTTGTGTCCTGTGGGCTATGCACCGCGCATGACCGTGTTTTTATTTGTATGTGAGAGGTCAGTGATGTCACAGGAAGCTGCTTTCATCTAAAAACAGCTCCTCTAGTATGATGGGGGCTTTAATTGTGGGACTCTGAGAAGGTTAGTTACATTATGCAGATGTAGACTAGGTTTGTGGCCTACAGATTGTGTGTGTGTGTTTGTTTGTGTCTGTGCGTTTCTGTGTGTGTGTGTTCTTCTGTGTGTGTGTGTGTGTGTGTGTGTGTGTGTGTGTGTGTGTGTGTGTGTGTGTGTGTGTGTGTGTGTGTGTGTGTGTGTGTGTGTGTGTGTGTGTGTGTGTGTGTGCTCAGGCTGGGGGTGTTTTATGGGTCTGATGGTGGGACAATGCTCGAGCCTGGGAACAGTCTGTACTCCCTGACCTTCACACACACTCACACAGACAATAATACACACACGAATGCACACAACCTTACACGAACATATTGGAGTTGTAATGGTTGCACGGTTCAGCAGACAAATTCTATGTTATATGATAACAAGGCAACCCTACCAACAGCAAGACACGGCTATAGTGTGTTCATGTGGGGGGGGGGGGGGTTGTCTATGTTTGTGTTTGTGTGTGTGAATGTCTTGACTGATCATCCATCACAAGACATGACATGAACATGAATCACAAGTCATTCTAAGAGCATCATCCAATCAGATTGCCCCGAAGTTCTCCGACCAGGCATCATGTTTGTGACATCACAGTGAAACTGTTCTTCCTGTTGAGGTCTTCTACGATCATTTTTCCTTTAGTGATGTCATCAGTCGAGGATGATGACCCTGCAAACCAATTAGGACATATTTCCAGTCCAAAAAAACAACTCAACAAAAGAGGGAAATTCCTACCATTCTGTGTATACTGGTCTGGTGTAGACTACTGTTGTAGAGCCTCTTCTAGTCTGGTCCGGTCTGGTTAAGTGGTCCGGTATGGTTTTCTGGTATAGGTCTCTTTGATGAATCCATGAATATTGTATTGTATTTGTCTGGTCAGGTCTAGTTGGTTCTATTATGGGCTATTTCAGTCTAGATCTGGTAGAGTCTAGTCTTTGAGATGAATGCCATGAATATTGCAGTATGAAATATAATTGTTCACATGGGTGGTTATTGGATTTGTTCTGCTCTGTGTTCACTGACCTGCAGTGAGGAGGGAGGAGGTGGAGGAGGAGAGAGCCGAGTCGGAGTGGAGAGGAGGTTCAAAGAGAAGAGAAGGGGAGGAGGTGAAGAGAGAAGAGAGGAGGCAGGGTGAGAGGAGGAGAGGAGGTGCAAAGATAAGACGGGACTAGAATAGACAGGAAGTAGGATTTGGAAGCGTAGATTGTATAATTGATGCAGATGTACCTCTGCATAATTTATCCTTTTTTTGGGCCCACAGCACCGATGGCTTCATCTTAACACGGTGCAATGAGGGGTCTGTGTGTATTTATGTGTAGAGAGAGGGTTGGCCTAATAAAACACTAACAGACAGAATGTATAAGTTCGGACCTCCGAGCCTAGAGCAACCTCTGTTCCTATTGGCTTCAACATGAGCCTAGTGCCTCTGTACACGTGTGTGTGTGTGTGTGTGTGTGTGTGTGTGTGTGTGTGTGTGTGTGTGTGTGTGTGTGTGTGTGTGTGTGTGTGTGTGTTGAGTCATAGCAGTAGTATCTGAACTGTCAGCTCTTTGTTTCTACGCTGTTATTCACATCATAACGCTGATTTAATTACATAGACTGAACCCCCCTTTTAAGATGATCTCTACTTTAACTTGCCTTTCAATGACTTGCTGCATTATCTCCTCTTCCTCTTCCTCATTGCTGCTCTCCTCTTTAACTTCATATTCTCTCCTTCTTGCTCATCACCTCTCCTATCCTGTCCTCCTAATTGCTCCTCAAGCCACACATAATGTTTATGAGGTAGCTTGAGGTACAGCAGTTCAGATATTGTATATTCACACAGTTTGCCCAAGCCCCTGTCTGGTCGTTGTCTGTAGTTTGGCCTTCGTGCTGATGGATTGATACTCCCTTTGTGATGTCACTAGTTGATTGATTTTAAAATGGCCTGACTAATTAACCTCACACCTGCGGGTCAAAGTAGGGGCCCTTTAACACCCTTTAATGACATCCCTCTTTCTCATTCTGCATTCTTCTTACCTTGTCATGTCCGATCTCTTACTCTATGGTAGATCCCCATGCCTATGTTAAACCACTTTCATTGGGTGTGCGACATGCAGAGGAATTGAGCGGCAGAGAGGGAGAGAGTATCCTGGACTACGAAAGAATTTGAAACAGGAGGTGGCAAAGAGGGACAGCGCCAGAGACTAGAAACGGAAACATAAAAGATAAAAGAAAGGTGTAAACGGGACAGAATCTGAAAGAGAGAGTGAGCATATGCTGATATGAAATATAGGGCAAGAGGCAGAGAGAGAAGCAGACGGATGAGAGATAAAAGAGTTGAGATCAGCTGGGTCCAGATGAACAGAATAAAGAGAGCGTGTTTATGCAGACTGAGCTTCCAGCTTCAGAGCTTTTGTCTTTTCTCTAATCCTCTTCCAGCATCCTCCTCTCTTCTCTCCTCCCAAACTCCCAATTCCCTTCTCCTCTCTTCCCCTAATTTCCTCATCCTGTCCCTGTTTCCTCTCCTCCCCTTCAGCATTCACCCAATATCCTTATTTCTCAGTCTATCCATTTATACCCCATTTTCCCTCCACTCACACAACCTCTCCTCCCTATCCCTCTCTAGCCACTCCTCTCCTTCCCCTACTATCATCCTCCCCCTTCCAGTTACAAACCCCACCATCAGCCCTCCATCTATACCCTGCCCCCCACTCAAACCAACATCCTATCCCTCCCTTTCCTCCATCTCTCTCCCAATCAGCCCCACTGTCATCCCCCTCTATCATTCCCACCCTCCCTCCTCCCCCCCACCACCCATCCCCCTCTCCCCTCTCTCCTGCCCCCGGCCCCCGGTGGTCCTGTTATCCGGCTGGGCTGTGATCCTGTTAAATCTTCCCTGTCAGCATTAGTCTACGAGCATGCAGAGTGGCGAGCCTCTCGCTGGGAGCCAGACGGGCTGGGGTAGAGGGGGTCTCAGCCAGCCAGAGGCTGGGTCAGGGAACAACATCTGTCCTGGTGATCAACGGCACCCAGGGGTGGCTCCGTGTGAGGGAGAGCTCACATTCAGTCTGAGGGTAAGGAATAGTAGAGAGCTCACATTCAGTCTGAGGGTAAGGAATAGTAGAGAGAACTCACATTCAGTCTGAGGGTAAGGAATAGTAGAGAGAGCTCACATTCAGTCTGAGGGTAACGAATAGTAGACAAAAGCTCACATTCAGTCTGAGGGTAAGGAATAGTAGAGAGAGCTCACATTCAGTCTGAGGTAGGGCTGGGCGATTTGACCTAAAAATAAAATCGAATTCTTTCTAACTAATGGACAATTTTCGATTTAAACATCAATTTCTCTGTTTTTCTATAAGCAAACTAAAAAAGACCAAAGCAAAATTTAAATACATATGTTCTTTATTAACACAATAAAAATAAATTAGATTACCAAGTACTCTAGGCCTATGTGAACGAATCAGTTGTTCAAGAATATACAGTATATATATTTTTTTAAAAACAGCACCGCTTGGCTGTCGTTATTGTGCAAAGATTTTTTTTAAATCAAATTGAAAAAAATGTCTCTTGTAGGCAATCCCTAAATAAACTTGTAAAATGAAAAACAATAAATAATAATACATAAATAAAATGAATAATAAAAAAATACTCTCAAATAAGATAACATCCCTTTAACTTTCTAGGAAGTTGTCTATAGGTTTTTCGCGAGGAAGACAAGCCTGTCTTCTGCCTCTGGCTTGAAGCATGCTCTTTGGCATGTTACAATGTTACCCCCTGTACTGAAAACCCTCTCCAAAGGGGCACAGATTACTCAATCTTGGGAAGGTAGCTTCATGTAACTTCCACCACTGCAGTTTGGTCATATCAGGGTCTGTCTCAGATGACAACAAGTAGGATGACAGCTCAGCTTCAATTTTGTCTTGCTCTGACTGGAAGGTAGACAACACTGTCTTCTTCTTGAAGAAGCTTGCCAGAGTTTTCTTCTTCTTTGTAACAGGTTATGCAGCTTCTTCTTGGTGCAGGTCCTGCACAGATGTGACAGGCTGGGATTTGCTTTTCTCAGGTGGAAGAGACATCAGCTCTGTAACAGCTCTTTCTTGATTCCGTCATCTGCTATATAGGTCGTCCGGAACCAGGGGTCCATGAGTGAGGCAATGTCCAGGAGGTCCTGTGTTACAGGGTCATTGTATTTATTTTTGAGGTAGTTAAGTATGTTGCTCTTGATTTGTTTGGTGAGCTCTGTCTCACCCTCCTCTGGCTGTATGTAGCACTTTGTTATGCATTGCGTAGCCACTTACTGATGGCATTGCGAAGTCTGTGTCCAAAGCATTGGAGGTTGGGCCACTCAGCAGCCAGTCAGTCTCAAGGCTTTAATCATGTTGGTACCGATGTCCGTAGTCATGCAAAAAGACGGTCTTCTCGAAGCTTCCAGGAGGCCAGCCAGTCTTGTAGCCCTTGAGCTATTATTTCGCCAGTTTGGTCGTCCGGGAAGTACGATGTCTGCAGGCACATGCCTCGCATGGTCCATTCTCCGTCAATAAAATGCATGGTCAGACTGAAATATGGGTGTGTGGTTCGGCTGGACCCCAGATTGGTAGTGGTGGAATAATAAACTATGTTTTGGAGCTTCTCTGCGACTCTAGCTCTTGTTTTGTTAGATAAATTGGGCAATGCAACTGTGGCGAAATGCTTGCGGCTTGGCAGTTGATATTTCGGGTCCATCGTTTGCAGCATCTTAATGCACCCGTTTTTTTCTACGGTACAGATGGGGACTGTGGTAACTTCTGCCCAATACAGGCGGGCAGCCGAGTTTTAAAGGAAGAATACTCGAGGCGTAGTGACTGTTAATAACTTTATATGTAAGGCACATATCACTGTACACATCAACTGGCAGGAAGTCAAACTAGAAACTACGGAAGCCCCGGGGAACTTATAATCATCCAAATAAGAATGCACTTATCTTGCGATACAAGTTAACGTTACAACACTTCTCCCCCTTTAAATTCCAACATTCCAAAAATACAGAAAACATAACAATGGTGTTATAACTGGCATACCTCTGAACATGTACTGGCACCTTTAGGTCAGTTAAGAAATACAAACACCTGAATAACAGTTACATTCATTTCAAGTGTCCAGTCAAATATGAAGTCTGTCCTGAGGTTTGTGAGCATGCTGCGACCTGCACACTTCCCCCTCTGACTCCACAGCTACAACTAGTGGTGAGGGTGTTTTGGATGGACCTGGTGTTGGGGAGTTGGGGAAAAACTCTGGGTCAATGTGAAAATGTCTATCCTCTTCAGGTGGCACAGACACCTCAGCATGTGGCTCTCTTTCTGGCAGAGTCACTGGCAGACATGCTTCCTCAGTAGTCTGTCCCACCCCTGGAACACCTGTGGCACTGCCTGTGTCAGAATTTGTGTTATAGCGCAGGCGCACATGGTCTTGATGTCTGCGGAAAACGCGTCCGTCCGTCAGCCTGACAACATAGGAAACTGGACCACTCTGCTTAAGAGTAATTCAAGGTAGCCACTGCTGCTTGATTATGTTGCTGAAGTTCCTCACATAGACTCTGTCATCTGGTTTTAACTGTCTCTCTCATGTATGTTGGTCAGGCAACTCCTTTTGCTTCACCTGCTTCCTCTCCACTCCTGCCTTCATGTCTGGGTGCAGCAGGTCGAACTTTGACTTGGGCCTACGCCCCCTGAGCATCTCTGCTGGCGTGCGTGCAGTTGTAGTTTATGGCGTGAGGCGGTATTTGAACAGGAAACGTGAAAGCCGGGTGCTGAGAGAATCCCCTGTCACCCGCTTCAGCTTCCTTCATTGTCTGC
This sequence comes from Gadus chalcogrammus, assembly GCF_026213295.1. Taxonomy (NCBI): domain Eukaryota; kingdom Metazoa; phylum Chordata; class Actinopteri; order Gadiformes; family Gadidae; genus Gadus; species Gadus chalcogrammus. Next base: position 1,037,686 of record NC_079430.1, on the reverse strand, counting down.
ACGGCCCGCTCAGCCAAACCATTCGAGGCTGGGTGAAAAGGAGCTGTCCGTAAGTGGTGAATTCCATTTTGTTGCATGAACTCACTAAATAGCTCACTGGTGAACGATGGGCCATTATCCGCTACCAGAATGTCAGGCACACATGACATTCTGCCCCATGTAGGGGCCAGCAAAGTCCATATGTAGCCTAGACGAGGGACGGTCCGGCCACTGCAATGGGGGCAATGGAGCAGCTTGAGGCATGTTTTGATTGATCTGACACTGCGTGCATGATTTTACCTTGTTCTCCAGATCCCGATCAATTTTTGGCCTCCAGACGTAGAATCTCGAATGAAAAGCCTTGCTTTTCATTCGAGAAACCCCCGGATGAGTCTCATGTATGTCCTCTATGATCTGTGAACGGGAGGAGGCACTCCCACACCCCAGAAGATGCCGCCATCCTAAAGGCTCAGTTCAGTTTTGTGTTTGGCATAACTCAGTTCCTCTTCCTCCACCGTACTGGGCCAACCTTGTAGAAGGAACATCTTAATTTGGGATAGCACTGGGTCCCTCTCTGTCCACTGCTTGACCTGAATCACTTTTATAGGTAACTCTGCCAGTCTCTCCAATGAAAACACAGTCTCTGGAGGCACAAATGTATCAGCGGGTGTGTCCGGTAAAGGCAGCCGGCTTAGTGCATCTGCGTTTGCATGATCCTTACCCGCTATTGTTGTAGAAAATAACCGAAATCTGTAATTTCAACTAACTAAGAGAGCATGAGGAATCGAGGAGTCTGGATCAAGTATGACAAGAGACCTTATTGCTAGCTGCGAACAAGCAACAACAAAGCCGAGTGAGGTTTGCCAAGACACTGACAGATCATAAGATCCCGGCCTTATTATTCACACATTCAAAGCTATACTCCATATGGTATGATCGCCCACAGCATGCATACAAGATCTCCTTTCATGGTAAGGCCGGTCAGCCACACATTCCTTTAAGTATGTGGTCATCATCCGCAGTTATTCTAAACTAGGTGGATGTCAGTACGCCTTGTCCCCAGACTCTCTGCATCCGTGTGAGTCTCTCCTATGAATTTAGAGGTGAATTTGCTGCTTTCCACTATTAATGTATCTATATGATATATAAGCCTTATAATACTCATAGTTAATATAAAAAGTAATGGTTATTTTCTCCCATACTCTGTAGACAATATAGTACTGGTAGGCTGACAGTGTGAGTGCCCAATGCTGTATCCTGGCTGATGCTAGCGGGGGAATGCATCGGATTTCACTGAACAGGCTCATTAGTGGTTTATGGTCTGTATAAATTGTGAATGCACGACCATAGAGGTACTGATGAAAGCGCTTAACAGCATAAACAACAGCCAAACCCTCTTTGTCCAGCTGTGAATACCCCTTCTCGGCTGCAGTCAGTGTACGTGAAGTGAAACCAATGGGCTTCTCTGATCCGTCCTCCATTACATGTGAGAGCACTGCCCCGACGCCATATGGTGAGGCGTCGCATGAAAGGGTGATCTCCTTACTTTCTTGAATGCTGCCTCTTGTTCTTCACTACTCCCACCTCGAGTCATTGTGCAGCAGCTTGTACAGTGGAGATAACACCTTTGAGAGTTCAGGCATGAACTTTCCATAATAATTCACCTTGCCCAAAAGTTCTTAGGGCTGGTGGCCTCTTTGATAGCTCTCCCTTTATCTTCCAGCAGGCAGATCCCATCAGCTATGATTTTGTGTCCAGGATAAGTCACACTCTGCCGCATAAACTGACATTTGCTGCGCTTTAATCGCAGCCCTGCGTCTGAGAACCTCTTCAGCACCTGTTCTAAGTTAGCCAGACGCTCCTCCTCTGTGGCCCCTGTGCTCCCCAAGATGATTGTGTCGTACTCTTTTGAATCTTCGTCGAGAAGGAGCTGCTGGTAAGCCTGGCTCATGTCCAGCTTTGTGAATAGCTTACCTTCTGCCAGAGTTGCAAACAGGTCCTCCACCCATGGCAATGGGTACACCTGCAGCTTAGAGACTTGATTTACTGTGAGCTTATAGTCCCCGCAAATCCTAGCAGTTTCGTCCTGCTTCAAAACCGGAACAATGGGGGCCGCCCACCTTGAAAATTGGATGGGCTCAATGATACCCAGCTTCTGTAAGCATTCAAGCTCCTTCTCCACTTTGCCTTACATGGCATAGGGCACCGATCTGGGCTTGAAAAAACGTGGGGTGGCCTCAGGGTCAACACAGAGTCTCACTTTCACGCTCTTTAGTGTGCCCAGCTCATCCCTACACATGTTCCTGTACCGCTGCAGGACATCCTCTGTTGTGTGTGAATACTTAACTTCATGCTAGTTCAGTCGGATCTTGCGAAGCCAATCACGGCCCAAAAGACTGGGCCCTCCGCCTTTAGCGATCACCAACCTGGTCTTTCCCTTCTGTCCCTCAGCTGAAATGTCCACAAATAGCAACCATAAATGTGGTATGGGCTGTCCCGTTTAAGTTCTGAGTTTGACGGCCTGAGGGGAGGCAGGTTAGACCCCCATGTCCTCATGTAGGTCTCCTCACTGATGACTGATGCCGTGGCACATGAATCAATCTCAAACTTGATGTCCTGCCCCTCTACCGTGACTGTTGCATAATAGGGTTCAGGCGGTTCCTCATCGGTCTCCACTCCAAACATGTTATAGGAACACTCAGCTTCCTCTGCTTCTCTGTCAAGGTGGTGTGTGGCTGCCTGAGAATTTTGTGTTTTCCCCTGTCCTTTTGAGCAACTGCATGTTTTAGCTAAATTACCCTTTTTGTTACATGCATGGCAAACAGCATCTTTGAATTGGCAGTAATTTGCGTAGTGTGCCCCTCCACACTGAAAACATTCCACCACCTTGCCGGTTTATCAGTCTCTCTCCTGACTTGGTGCACTGCCACTGCCTGTGGCACTCGGATATCTCTTACATTATTAGCTGCCATTTCCATGCCATGGAAAATCTCTAGGGCTTTCATAAAAGACAATGGAGTGGTTTCCCCCAGCAGGCGGCGTTGTATGGCATCATTATTTATCCCGCACACCAATCTGTCACGGAGCATATCATCCAACACTGCCCCGAAGTCACAATGCACCGAGAGCTGCCGTAACTCGACCACAAAGTTGGCAACAGACTGACCTTGCTTCCGGAAAAAGCTGTGGAACTTAAACTGCTGGACTATCACAGACTGTTTTGGATTATGGTGGTTCCCCACCAGCCGGACAAGTTCATACGGGATCTCCCCGGGTTTCCGCGGTGTGGCCAAGTTCTTCATCAGCTTGTAAGTCCTGCCTCCACACGCACTCAAGAGCAAGGAAAAAAATTCCCAACCTTTCCTCATACTCCAGCCAGTCTTCGTTTCCCTCCACAAATTCACTGATAGTCCCAAATACAGCCATTTGCACTCGAGGCGGGTGGGCGGCCGAGTTGTAAAGGAAGAATACTCGAGGCGTAGTGACCGTTAATAACTTTATACGTAGGGCACATATCACGGTACACATCAACTGGTGATAGCAGGAAGTCAAACTGGAAACTACAGAAGCCCCGAGGTTTATATTCAGAATCAGAATCAGAATCAGCTTTATTGGCCAGGTTTGCGTAAAGAAACAAAGAATTTGACTTCGGCAACCATTTGCTCTCCAAGTACAACATTCACTAGTAAGTAAACAGTATTATAAATTTACAAAACGAACACACAAGAACAATTCAAGAAATGGTGCAATCAGTCAGTTACTGATTAAGATTTAAATAGAAATAAAAATATATATATACAGTATATATAGACGTCAGATTTAAGATTACAATATAAATATAAATACAGTGCAAGGCAGATCAGTGCAGAGGTAGTGTTAACAATATTTGAATTGTAAGTTTGAGAGATATACATGAGGTACATCACAATTGTTAATGGACCTTATTCAGCAACAGGATGTGGGAGTTCTGAGAGTTCAGGCGTGGTGAATGTGTTTGTATGTGGCTGAGTTTTGCACGAATTCTGGAAAGTGAGAGTGTAGGCTACTATGGAGACCCTTAAAGCAAAACAAATCTGCGCAGTCTAGAACTGTTTTTAAATCGCGATTTTGCGGTTCAGCCATTTCACAAACGTACGTAGGAAAGTTAAAATGCAAATTAATCAACTTAATCGAAAATCGCCCAGCCCTTGTCTGAGGGTAATGATTAGTAGAGAGAGTTTGCATCGAGTCTGAGGGTAATGAATAGCAGTGAAACCTCACATTTATTGTGAAGATAAGGAATAGCAGGGGGATCTCACACAGTGACTAATTGTAAAGAATAAGAGCTTGGCTATTGTCATACAGATAGGAAGTCATTTAGAGCGCTCACTTATGGTTTACAGATAGAGAGACTATTATAATTGATCTTCTATTTTGCGGCATTTATCTTCTATGAGTCTGGGTGTATCTTAAGGGACAAAGAGAGACAATGTGTGTGTTTGTTGGTATCTGGATATGTGCTGCTTGTGTGCATGTGGAGGTATGTCTGTTGCTTCTACACCACCACGCATCTTTAATTATTCCACTGTTATTGTTGTTGCCTCATTAATTTTTCTCCCCTCATGAAGGTCACATTAATTTACTTTGAGAGAATCAGCCATTGCTTGAGCTGTATGAGCTCAGTAAAGCACACTAACCTAGTGATGTAGGACCGTAGGCCCAAGAGCTGACTGGCCCTTTACCGTTGTAGAGATCCTTGTAAAGCTCCATCATCATACCAGTACTGTGGCTTACTGCCCTGAGAAAAAGAACATTTATAGCATCGCCAGCTGTCGTGTTGATGAGCCATTACAAGCTACTTCAAACCTATGTCGCTGTAGGAGAGATTTCAATTCATTGATTGATATTGTTCGATATATTTTAGATGTCATTATTATTCTCTTTATTTGATCTTGCCCATCCTTGTAGTTTGGATCGGTGGTGGACATCATAGCGTGGCGTCTGTGTAGCTGTTCTTGTTGGCAACACGAGCCAATTAAGGTTCATTTAAAACACAGCTTTGAAAGCATTGGTGTACTTCAAAAGGATCATAAAACTGAAAAAATAGTACATTGTGCAAAGTTTCAAAGAAATTGCACCGCAGCACTGGTGCTACGCAAGAGCATGCAAAGAATGATAATAATAATAATAATAAATTAAATTTATATAGCGCTTAATATGGTACTCTAAGACGCTGAATGATGATAATGGATGGAGAAAATACAAACCCTAACTGGAGTATATGACTTCATTAGCAGCTAGCTATTAAGAGAAAGAACTCCAATGGTTTAGGTCATTTCAAGTGGGGGAATCCTTTCAAATGAACGTACACAGATGGACGTTCTATTTCATTCCTACTGACCGCCAGAGGCGGTGCTTTAGCACTGGATGTTCCATCTCGCGCATGCGCAGGTCGAGTAATTATACCAAAAAAGTCACCTGGGTGACCCGAGAAAGTCTATATATTCCGGAGTCACCCGAGGATCTGTTCCTTCTATCTTCTCGCGGTAGCGTACTAGAAGGACACACAAACATTGTTTGTTGTAAGAAATACCATATTAGCTTGTCGCAAGTAGCCTTGTAACCCAAGGGTCGGTGCCTCGATTTGACTTCGTCCACCAAGGGCTGCGACTTGCAATTTGTTTGATTTCGGCAGGGGTGAGTTAAGTGTGTAGGCTACGCGTAGGCGACTATCCGTCGGCTAACGCGGCAGCTGATTTCACCTTTCTACCCTTTGCTTTAATTTGCTTAGAGCATTAATTGACGGCTAGTTTTCAGTCGCTGTGTTATTCTTTCGGTCTCGCACCGTTTCTCGTGTGCGTTCGCCTAAGCCCGGTTGCTCATTTGTATGCGCCGGTGCGCGGCTTGGGGTCTAAGCGGCCGTCGCTGTATTTATTTAGCCAGTTGCGCTCTTTGATTTAATCGCCAGTGAGTGGCTTGGGTTTCCAAAAGCCGTCACTGTATTTTCCTGGCGCCGTCACTCTATTGTCGGGCGCATTATTGCTCGGGTGCTCTCGCCTGTAGCTCGCCGTCACTGTTATTGTCGGGCTGTCGCGTCTTTGCTTGTGTGCTCTCGCCTAGAACTCGATTGCCTAGCCTGTGTTAATTTGCTCTCCAGTGGGCTGCTTGGGTTTCCAAGGCTTGCCGTCACTGTTATTGTCGGGGTGTCGCGTCGCTCGGGTGCTCTCGCCTGTAGCTTGCCGTCACTGTTATTGTCGGGGTGTCGCGTCGTTGCTCGGGTGCTCTCGCCTAAAGCTCGATTGCCTAGCCTACTGATTAATTTGCTTGCAATTAATTTGCCGACATGCTAAGCGCCCATAGTTGTGTCGCCTGCAGGCGGAGGATGGCCATGACCAGTGCCCTGCGTGTCTCGGGGTTGAACACCTCAGGGAAGCAGTGTCAGGTAACCCGTGCATGAACTGTAGTTTCATGCCTCATGCACTGAGGCTAGCTAGGTTGGCTGAGGTGGAGGGCAGACCAGGGTTGCCCCCTTCGGGTCTTGGTCCTAGTGGCACCAGGCGCCGTGCCTCGGCAGCTGGGGGACCCCCCGGGAAATCCCGTAAGGTCGAAAACTTGGGGAACCAAGTGGATAAGCTCTCGGATGAGGTTGCTCAGATTAAAGCCCTCCTACAGAACCTCCAACCAGCTCAGGGTGTACCAGCCGCGGCCCCTGCGGCTGCGCAACCCACTTATACAGAGGATGACATGCTGTCTACAGCTGCGTCCTGTAGCCTCTTTGCAGAGGAGGAAGAGCAAGCGTCCCTTGCCTCTCAGGCGTTCTCTCAAGGGTCTCTGGGCGGCTAGAGGGTCAGTGTCCGGCTGCGACACTGTTAGACCAGCCGTGCGAATGGCCCTGGCAAGACTGGGGTTGGATGAAGCTCCTGTTTCATCTGCACCTGTGAACGCCTTTTTTCCACAGGCCGCTCAACCTTCCGTTTTCTCTTTGCCCCCCTCTGAGCCGTACATCGCAGAGCTTCATAGATGCTGGCCAGATTCAAGGGCTCTCTCCCATCACACTAGTGATAGCAGAGGTCTGGCAACTATGGCCAATGCTGATTCTTATGGCTTGGACCGGTTAGCTCCGATTGAGCCTGCTATAGCGTCCCTGGTTGTCTCCCCGGACGAGGCTCTGAGAACCGATGCGCGCTGCCCTCGGCCCCAGTGCCGGATTACAGATGACCTCCTTACCAGGAGTTACAACATTGCTGCCCGTGTGGGACGTCTTGGGAATTCGCTTTCTCACATCGTTCTGTCGCTGTCTCAGACTATACGTGGGTCAGGTGCTGATCCTTCAGCACAGACCCTCAGTGATGCTTCACTGCAAACTTTTGCTTACATGACTAGGGAGCTAGGCAGGTTAATGTCAACTGTTACGTTGGCGCGCCGCCAGGTTTGGCTGGCGCAGTCACCACTTTCGGAGGTGTGTCGACGGACCCTCCGTTCTCTTCCAGTGGTCCCAGGCCAGACATTTGGGCCAGCTGCTCTTCAAGCCCTGGAGCGAAGTGTACAGGTTGGCCAGGCTAGCCAGCAGTTTGCTAGCTTACGGCGTGCACCTCTGCTTCATTCTAGGCCGGGGGCCTCTGCGGTACCCCGTGCCTATAGCTCTCAACCACGTTCAGGTGGACAATCGAGGGGCCAGCACTTCTCAGCACGGGCTGACCAGCGCCGTAGCTCTGCGCCACGGGTGGCATTTCAGGCGCCAAGAGGTTCGGCGCCCAGCCGCCGCCCCCCCAGGGCCCCTAGGGGCAGGGGGGGTAGGTACTGAAGTCCAAGGGCCGGTCGTCGGACGCTTTTCTCAGCAGCACTTGAGCTACTGGCAAGAGCAGACCACAGACCCTTGGATAGTGTCCACGCTATCCAACGGGTACACACTACAATTCCGACGCCGGCCCCCAACTTTCAGCGGGATCAAGGTTACCGTGGTCACCAATCCCGACAGATCCCTGGTCCTGAAACAGGAAGTAGCCACCCTCCTTGGGAAGGGTGCTATCGAAGTAGTAGAACCACAAGAACAGCTCCATGGGTTCTACTCAACCTACATTCTGGTACCGAAGAAGGATGGCGGGTTTCGCCCCATTCTGGACTGGAGAGGGCTGAATCAGTTCCTCAAGGTTCTTCCCTTCCACATGCTGCGTGTTGCGGACGTCCTCCAGGCTGTCGCTCAGGGGGACTGGTTCGTATCAATAGACCTGAAAGACGCTTACTTTCACGTCCCTATTACCCAACGTCACAGGCGGTTCCTCCGCTTTGCTTTTCTGGGCAAGGTGTACCAGTTCAGGGTTCTTCCGTTCGGGCTGTCTCTAGCCCGCGTATATTTACACGGTGTGTAGCAACAGCCCTGTCACCATTACAGGCCACAGGTATGGCGATACTGCCATACCTGGACGACTGGTTGGTCATTTCCCCAACTCGGGAGCAGGCAGTCAGGGACACAGCCATGCTCCTCAGCCATGTGGACCGGCTTGGTCAACTTTACCAAGAGCAACCTTACACCATGTCGGGTTGTGAGCTATCTGGGGCTGGTGCTCGACTCGGTGGCCATGCGAGCCTGCCTCTCTCCAAAGCGCGTAGCTACCATTCTGCAGCTGCTACAGCGCTTCAGGCGGGGGAAGTTGCTGGAATACAGCCTCTTCCTTCGACTGATAGGTATGCTGACCTCAGCATCCATGGTGGTCCCACTAGGCCTTCTGGAATTGCGTCCCCTTCAGATCTGGGTGAATGGTCTCGACTTGGACCCCAAGTGTCAGAGACACAAGATGGTCAGGGTGTCTGGGCGGTGCCTTCGGGCCCTCAGACCCTGGAGAGAGAGGGCATACCTGATTGCGGGGTCGCCCTTAGGGAGGATAGCTTCCCGGCGGGAGGTTGTGGAGACGGACGCCTCCCTTTCCGGCTGGGGTGCAGTGTGGCAGTGCAGGACTGTCAGAGGCCAGTGGGATGCCCAGCAGAGAATGGAGCATATAAATGTGCTGGAACTCCTTGCGGTGTTCTTAGCTCTCAGGCACTTCCTTCCAGTTCTGAGGGACCGACATGTTCTTGTCCGGACAGACAACACCTCCACAGTCTACCACGTCAACCATCAGGGGGGCACCAGATCGAGGCAGAGCCTGTGGGTCACGCAAAGGCTCCTTCCGTGGGCGTTCCCCCATTTTCTAAGCCTGAGGGCTGTCCATGTTCCAGGTGTCCGGAACACAGCGGCAGACCTTCTCTCTCGCCAAGGGCCACCCCCCGGAGAGTGGAGACTCCATCCGGAGGTGGTGGGGATGATTTGGGACAGGTATGGCAGGGCAGTGGCGGATCTCTTTGCTTCCGAAGAGACCACCCACTGTCCCCTTCGGTTCTCCTTGACGGAGAGGACCAGTCCCCTAGGGCAGAACGCTCTGGCTCATGCTTGGCCAGCCTGCTTTATGCATTTCCCCCAATTCCCCTTTTACTGGCAACGCTGGACAGGGTCCAGCGTGGCTGTCACAGCCTACTTCTGGTGGCTCCTGTTATGACCACATGGCTCAAGCATGGCATAACAAATTGGGAGACACGCAGTGACAAGTTCTTGGTACATTTATTTAAAAATAAAAGGCCCTAACAAGGAAATTAAGCATCAGTGTAGATGGCAGCTTAACTATGTGTAATGTGTTATGGACTGGTGTAATGAGAATGTACAACAAAACCAAAATAAAGACGATGAGGTTTGGCAGCAGCTTCAGTCCCCCAGCAGCGAGAGCGACAGGCTGGATTTCTTCCTCCTTTTATAGGCCAATCAGGCCAATCAGGTCAATCAGTTGCACCTGCTGCAGAAAGGGAAGAGCCAAATGGCCCAAGTAGTGAAGCAGCGCCTCCCCCACCACACAGGGGGAGGACACCTTCCCTGACCGCCATGGTATACGTTACCAGGGGGACGTAACACCCTCCCCCTTAAAACAGAGGCCCAACATACGTATGTGGCCTCTGTAAACAAGGCTGCGGCAACAAAGAAATTAAACAATATTAATGTCAAAGGGAGGAAAGGCAAAATGTTAAATGGGATCGGTCAGGGAAAACGGGAACTGGTTTACTTGAACCCTTCTGGCGCCCGCGACAGGAGCTGTACTCAACAGCATCTTCACTTGGCCAAAAGCCTGCCGACAGGCCAGAGACCATTCAAACTTGACCTTCTGCCGGCCAGTCAATGGGGCGACCACTGAAGAAAAATTAGGGCAAAAACTTCTATAGTAGCCAACCATACCCAAAAATCGTCTAAGCTCAGTCTTGGAGACAGGCGGTGGAAACTTGTCGATAGCACAGACTTTGGCCCCTACTGGCTAGACCTGTCCTTGTCCCACAACCTTCCCCAGGTACGTAACAGTGGCCCTGGCAAATTCACATTTAGCCACGTTAACTGTGAGGTTAGCGTCTTGGAGACTAACTAACAATGCATGGACTCGATCCCTGTGCTGTTCCCAAGTGTCACTGTATACTACGACATCATCTAAATCAGGGGTGCCCAACCTTTTTTGACCCAAGATCTACTTTTCAAGTAGCCAACCTCCCGAGATCTACCAGCAAACCTACCTTCAATCCGGGGGGGGGGGGGGGGTAGAGAACAATTGTTGACGGGGGGGGGGGGGGGGGTTGTATCGTGAACCTACGGACTTCAGTGGGGGTTTCATTCCGTCTGCGCACGGCACCTTCTCAACGATAATCAATAATCTTCCTCCCACTCAGGGTGAAAATGGTAGCTAGGTCTTAGCTTGTTTCCCCTCAGCCATGCCAACGTTTAGGAGTGTGTAACTACTGTTGACGGCTTTCAACTGCTGTTAACAGCACATGTGCTACCTAAATTTAATTTCATTAAAAAAAAAAAAAAACTTTTTTTTTTTTTTTTCTTCACCCCTCGCGATCGACTTGGGATCTGTCGGCGATCTACTGGTAGACCGCGATCGACTGGTTGGGCACCCCTGATCTAAATAAACAGCTACGCCCTCCAGCCCTGCCACTACTTGGTTCATCAGACGCTGAAAAGTGGCAGGCGCATTTCGGAGCCCAAAACTCATGACCCTGTAGGAATACAGCCCCGATGATGTAATGAAGGCAGCGATCTCTTGGGCACGTGGCGTCAGCGGGACCTGCCAGTATCCTTTTAATAGATCAAATTTACTCACAAATCTGGCAGATCCTACCGCATCCACGCAATCCTCCATCCTCGGTAAGGGAAAAGAATCAGGTTTAGTCACTTCGTTTACCCTTCTGTAGTCTGTGCAAAACCTGTCTGTCATGTCTGATTTTCCCACCAGTAGGCATGGAGAGGCCCAACTGTAATTTGAAGGCACAGCCAGCTCATTATCTAGCAGATACTGAACCTCAGCGTCCATGCGGCGGCGCTTCTCCAGGGGAACTCTGTAGAACCTTTGCCGAATTGGCTTTGCATCCCCAACATCGATGTCATGCTGCACTAAGTGGGTACAGGAAGGAGTATCAAAACAGGGAAGGGAAAGCAGCCAACAGTCCCGACAGATCCCTGCCCTGTTCTTCTGACAAGTGGCAGAATAGACCACCTAAATCTGCAAGCGTTTCTGAGTTTTTGAGCCGAGGACGCAGCACGCCGTCCCCAGGCCCTCTCACATCCCCCTCTTCCTCATCCCGTTTCCCCTACTGAAACAGATGCCGGGAGCATGTGAGCTACGGTAGTCAACATAGCAGGTTTAACCTCCTGAACCACATCCGCTCCTGGCACAGATATACGGGCATAGTAAGCTTTCAGCAAGTTCACATGACACAGTTGTGTTGACTTCTTACGGTCTGGAGTATCAACCAGATAGTTCTGTTCAGAGACCTGTCGGACCACGGTGTACGGTCCAGCGAACTTGGCCTGGAATGGCGAACCAAGGATAGGCAGCAATGCCAACACCTGGTCTCCAGGACAGAACACTCAAGGCTCTGTTCTGCGGTCATAATACCGCTTCATCTTACTCTGGACGGCTGTCAGATGATCACCGGCCATCTTAACCGCCAGATGTAGTCTACGATGAAAACCGTTCACATAATCAATCAGGTTGACAGGCGGCTCTGCAACTTTTAGGCCATCCTGCAAAACTGAAAGGGGACCCCTCACTTTGTGTGCGAACACCAACTCACTGGGGCTAAACCCTGTGCTCTCCTGCACCACCTCCCTGGCTGACAACATAAGCCAAGGCAGCCCTTCCTCCCAATCCCCCTTAAGCTCAGTACAGTATGAACGCATAAGCGACTTCAGGGTTTGGTGGAACCTTTCCAGTGCTCCCTGGCTCTGAGCATGGTAAGCACTAGCTTTGTTGTGCTTGACCTTCAGCTGGCCCAAAACCTCTGCAAACATTCGTGACGTAAAGTTGGATCCTTGGTCACTCTGTATGACCCGAGGAATTCCAAAGTAGGATATGAACTGTGATAAAGCCTTAACAATCGATTGTGTGGTGATAGAGCGGAGAGGGTACACAGCGGGGTAACGTGTGGTCTGACACATTACCGTCAACAGATAGATGCACCCCGACTTGGATGGAGGGAGCGGCCCCACACAGGCTAAACTCTCCATCTCGTCTGTTGGCTTCACCTCACTGAACAGTCCCTTCAGCTCAGGATCCTCCTGCTGGGCTATAATCAGCTCACTCTTGGACAGGGCAAGAGGCAGATCAGGAAGTTGAGACACAGCATTTTTAAATCTTCCAGACTCTTTAATCCCCTTTTCCGGCCCTGTCCCACTCATCGAACGAGTTACTACGCAAGCAGTAAAAACCTCTGGAAACTCCTTCTCACTACTGTCTGGCACAGTGGAGATAGTCGGCCCAGAAGTCACCACAGGAGGCGGAACACCTCCCCAAACCCACCCCTTAGCTAAATCGTTTCCTAGAACGACAGACACTCCTTCTACAGGCATCTTTGATTTTAGTGCTATTGCCACTTCTCCTTTTACCAGCTCATGGTCAAGTTCGATTCTGTGTAAGGGAGCCGGCCAAGTATGCATCCCCATGTCTTGGATCAAAACACTCCTCCCCAGACTTGACTCCTCAGAAAAATCCAACACCGAGTCTAGGATGAATGATGCTGAACCCCCGGTTTCACGCAAAATCTTTACAGGTACTTTCTGTGACCTACCCACCAATGAGACAAAACCTTCCCTGATGAACTCACTGTAATCAGGCGGAACCATATCTGCCCATAGCAAGCTAGAACCTTCCGAGACGCCTGGAACCTCGACAACCACAGGAAGGCTTGGCACAACAGACGCCACCATGGCCGGTCTTTCAGGACACATGTTCTCTGCATCTAGGCCTAGTGCCCCCTGTCCTCCTCAGACCGGAACTGCCAGGGCATGAGGTCTACTAGTACCCCCAGATAAACCCTTCCCACCATTACTTTTACTTTTCAGCACAGGACAGTTCAATTTCCAATGTCCTTTCCCCAAGCAATAGTTGCATGTGGAGTTAAAATCACCCTTGCTGGGACGAACTTCTTCATATTGTGGGTTAGGAGCAGAGAATCCCAAGTTCCCACTAGGGAACTTTGCATGGTATGGAGCTAAGAACCTAGAACCTCCCCCGCTATGACCACGTGACTCAGATGGAACTTTGGTAGTTAACACAAACTCATCTGCCCACCTGGCCGCTTCAAGGGCGGTTTTTGGTTTACGCTCATTGAGATAATTTACAATGCGCTCAGGTGTGACATTCTTGAACTGTTCTAGTAACAACACTTCACACAAGTCATCGAGAGTAGTGACCCTTTCTGCCTCACGCCAACGTTTAAAGTGGCTTACCATCTCCCTCGTCACCTCCACATATGTCTGCGTCTCAGTTTTTCTCCAATTCCTGAAGCGCAATCGATAGGCTTCTGCACATAGCTCATAAGACAGAAGTATGGCATCCTTCACCTTAGTATACACTTTCCTCTCTACAGGGTCAAGTGCTAAGTAGGCCTCTTGAGCCTTCGACGGAAGCACACTCTGAATCAGTGCAGTGCGGTCTGTAACTGTCCAACTTCTCTCCTCTGCCAGACTTTCAAATAATGAGAAAAATACATTAGGATCCCTCTCATTAAATTTCGGCATCAGACGGACCATATCACCCAAGCTGTCCCTAGACCTTGCATCAACAGCTACGTCAGCATCAGGTCTTGCCTGGCGCAACCTCTCCAGCTCAAGACGCACCTCCCTTTCTTTCTGGCATTCTCGGGCCTGAAACTCCATCTGCATGGCTAACAGTTATTTTTGCTCTGCAAAGGTTAGACCCGTACCCACTGAGACAAATCCAGCCCCTGCCCCTTTACTGGGTGAACCACCTGGGCTAGATGTTTCGTCATCTTCTAACACGCCCTGGTCAATTAACCCCATATGTACTGCAGCAAACACCTCCTTTTTCTTAGACCGACCCTGCATAACATCGGGGGTTCCAACTGGATCTTCTCGCGGAATCTGAGAAGTCTGAGTGACAGAGAACTCTGCCGGTCATCCGGAATTCATAGAACCGTAGTTACATACGTAACTATCGTTCTATTTCATTCCTACTGACCGCCAGAGGCGGTGCTTTAGCACTGGATGACTAATACCAAAAAGGTCACGAAGAGTGCTCACCAATCAAGGGTTCGAAACCGTCGACAAGACAGCCGTCGCCACAGGATGAGGAGCAGCGACATTAACCCTGTAGTATCGGGCAAACGTACATGATGAGGACCATGTAGCCGCGGAGCAAATGTCCTGAAGTGGAACCCCCTTCAAGGCAGCCCATGATGTAGCCATACTCCTGGTAGAGTGGCACTTAACGGCCAAGGGCATAGGGAGCCCCTGTGCCCTATAGGCATTCAAGACCACATCCACAACCCAGTGGGAGAGTCTCTGTTTCGACAGGGCAGCCCCCTTCCTGCAGCCCCCGTAACAGACAAAGAGGTTATGACTCCGGAATATATAGACTTTCTCGGGTCACCCAGGTGTCACAGGTGACTTTTTTGGTATAATTACTCGACCTGCGCATGCGCGAGATGGAACATCCAGTGCTAAAGCATCCGGAATTCATGGAACCGTAGTTACATACGTAACTATCGTTTCAAAGGACAAACCATTACAGGTACACAGTGGTCAACAAAGGGCGGCAAGATCTGTTAGGGTGCCACCAAATAAAAAGGATTGTGGCACCGTTGCCTTTAGTAGAACATGTCAGTCTTGCGCCGTGGGGTGGTTCTGAAGCAATATTAACGATTGCAAAAACATACATGAGTTGAAGAATAAATGTGTAAGGTAAAGGTTCTCCTGGGGACGGTGTTTCTGGTCGGTCTGAGATGAGCCTCAGTGGAACCTCCTTCTCCTGGAGAGCTGGCTTCTCTTTCCCTACTGCTCTATTCTCCTCCCTTCCCTCCACTTGTCTCTACCCTTGTTGTGTTTATACTGATTCTTGAAGGAGCTCAGCATCCCCACAATTGGCATCCGTTTGTTGGTTGCCACGACAACCTACTAGGGCGAGATATTTATAGCCCCGGATCAACACAAACCCCAGATCAGCACCACGCTGACTTTAGTTGTGTGTGTGTGTAATATATGTGCGTGTGTGTGTGTTTGTGCGTGTGTGGTTGTGTGTGTTTGTGAGAGTGTGTGAGGGTATGTGTGTTGTGTGTGTGAGAGGCTGTGCGTGTTTGTGTGTGTGTGAGAGAGAGAGGTTTTGTTTGTTTGTTTGTGTGTCTTTGTGATTGTTTGTGAGTGTCTGTTGTGTGTGTGTGTGTGTGTGTGTGTGTGTTTCTGTTAGTGTGTGTGGTGTGTTGGTTTGTATGTATGTGTGTGTGTGCGTGTGTGTTTGTGTGAGGGTCTGTGTGTTTGTGTTAGGATGTGTGCGTGTGTGTGTGTGTGTGTGTGTGTGTGTTTCTGTTAGTGTGTGTGGTGTGTTGGTTTGTATGTATGTGTGTGTGTGCGTGTGTGTTTGTGTGAGGGTGTGTGTGTGTGTTTGTCTGAGGATGTGTGTGTGTGTCTGTGTTTGTGTGAGGGTCTGTGTGTTTGTGTTAGGATGTGTGCGTGTGTGTGTGTGTGTGTGTGTGTGTGTGTGTGTGTGTGTGTGTGTGTGTGTGTGTGTGTGTGTGTGTGTGTGAAAATGTATGAGGGTGTGTGTGTGTGTGTGTGAGTGTGTGTGTGTGTCTTTGTTGTGACCGTGTGTGTCTGTTTGCGCATGATGCCCGTCAGGGTTGCTGTTGTCCCTCATCAATAACCCTGTGTCTACCACACACATTACATATGTGCACAGCACACATGGTCATTGTTAGTCACACAAAGTTAATAAAGTGTGAAAATCCCAGAGCCTTAACTCCAACAAACAACAAATCACAGATTACAGAAAAGATGAGTAAGACTATAACTATTAAATCAGGTTCTAAATATACACAGAAAGCTGAAATAGACTCCATTCTTCAGCGTCAGCACACAGATAGATGATGGTAATCACAAGCAGAAATGCAGTGTCAGCTACACCTTTAGATAATCATAGACTACGATAATTAAGGCTTACAACCACAAGTCTACTAGTCACAAGCCTCCTGTCCATAGCCAATAGTCTTGAATAACGCCTGAGACCTGATTGATCTACAACCCTGCTGCAGACTTCATGCGGTCGCTTGTTTCACTTTGAAGCACGACACCTACAGAGTACGTCTAAATGATGTTCAGTGTTCTGCTCAACCCTGGGCTCCCCCAGGGTAATCGGGGGTCCCGTCTATGAGTCTGGGACCCGGGCCGTGATGATGGAAAGGCTCCACAGACAGACAGACAATCAGAGACTCACTTCTCAATGGCAACTCTCAGCGTCAGTCACCACTCAAAAAGATGGAGTCTAACCCTAACCCTAACCCCAGAACATGCTACTGTTGGCCTAAACGCCCAGAATGAGGTCCTGTTGGCCTGGCTTAGGGCCTATAATAGGGCCTAGTATTGTTGGCTTGAGGGCCCACAACGTGGTACTGTTGGCCTAAGGCCCCAGAACATTGTCCTGTTGGCCTGTCAGTGGGGCTGAGGCCCCAGAGCTTTGTCCTGTTGGCCCGTCAGTGGGGCTGAGGCCCCAGAACGTTGTCCTGTTGGCCTTTCACGTTTCATTACGTGGTACTGTCAGTGGGGCCCCGGGCAGCAGAACCTGGAGCCCACAAAGAGACGTCAGCAGAGACAAGAAGTATTGGATCACAACAGCAATGATCATTTACTGTACAACTATCCAACATGAACATGCAGAAACCACATCAGGCAGTGTGTAATATTAATGTGCAGCATCTTGCTGTTTCCTGTGTGCATTAGATTGTGTCTGGCTTTGAGCAGAGTCCATAGTCGATCATTATGAAGGAGGTAGTAGTACATTTAAAAGCTCCTCGCAGCCTGGATAGATGTATGTGTTTGTGTGGAATTTATTATTCAGTGTTCAGTCTGTGTGTGTGTGTGTGTGTGTGTGTGTGTGTGTGTGTGTGTGTGTGTGTGTGTGTGTGTGTGTGTGTGTGTGTGTGTGTGTGTGTGTGTCGTCGTGAGAAACACTGATCACAGCCAAGGCCGGCGCTTCCCGGCCAGCCTGTCACGTTGCCATGGAAACCAGTCCTGCTCTGGAGAGAATCTGGGAAACCAAGCACCCCAAATCAATACACTGCTTCACACACACAAACACACACGCACAGATACACATAAACACACAAACCCCCAAACACACAAGCACACAAACACACACACATATAACAATGTAAACACACACAAACACACTCAAAGCCAAAGAGTAGCTTCACTACTGCTGAGTTTCTGGCCACAGGCCTAGGTATTCTGCTCTGTTTTGGCCCTCAGCCAGATAGAAGAAGATGTGGAAGGATCAAGCGATGGCTGGGTGGATAGTGAGGATGGGACGGTGAAATGTGGATGGGGGCAGGATCGTTTATAGACAGTATTTTTGGACTGGTTAAGGGGTTTTCTACCTGCCCAAAATAACCCTGATTTATTATCGATTCATCATCCTACCAGCCTGTACCCAGTGCTCTGTACCAGCTGATCCATCCATCAGTCATGTCGGTTGACCCTCCCACTTGTTTTGTCACTAATGGGTCAATTTTGAACTGGGCCCCGTTTTCCGAAAGCATCGTTAGCCTAAGTGGATCGTGAAGGGCGTCGTACGAGCATCGTACAGTTTTCACACCGTTTCCCGAAAGCATCGTTGGTAACGAACCTCGTGAAAACGCTCGTAGCTAACGAGGACTCCAGGGGTACTCGTAGGATGCTAGGAGCATCGATAGCCTAATAGCCTCAGTGGCGTCACCAGCGGACATTCCGTGTATTGGATGCGTTTTATTAAAACGCATCCAATACCACGGAATGCCCAGCTGGCACAAATTCGCAACCAAAAACAATGGTTACTGCCGATATATTACTCATAGACTACTGTTAGATTTAAACAGCAAAGATAAAGACATGTTAGAAGCCAACAACAACATCATTTATGCAGCAATTGAAAATTCCAAAAATACATGCGCAGACGAAATGTACCGATCAAACGCCACATCACAAGGCATATAATAAAATCGAATGATTGATCAAAGACAGAAGACATAGGCTACTAGACATGCATCATGCTGAGACCAGCGGGTGTCTGAGAATTTCTGAAGGCGTTTTTTGTTGCGATTGTTGCATTGTTGCATTAAGATAAGATAAGATAGTCCTTTATTAATCCCCCTTGGGAGATATTCACAGGTGACCAGCAGTACAGTGGGAAAAGAGAAGTGCGAAAAGCAGTATATATACAATAAATTTACTAATTTAAAATAAAATTATAGTACAAAACTATTTGAATAAGATAAAATAAAGATAAGATAAAACAAACATACTATATACATGTAACTGTCCGTTTGTAGGTGACCTGTGTGTTAAGTAAATAAATAAATAAATAAATAAATAAAAGTATAAATATAAATGTGCAGTAATAATAAATTAATAATTAATTAATAATATTATAATATAATAATAAATAAGCACTGTAGGCGCTTCGGTGAGGCTGTGATGAAGTTCACTATTTATTGGACCGTGTGTTACCTTCACAGCTTCCACGCTCCGAACCGTAGTTGGGAGCGAGCTGGTCTCATACTAATGACTTGGCTCGTTGCAGGTAGCTTGCGTCTAGTGGTCCGGGTTAACAGAGCCGAAGCACAAACATTGAGGCGTTGGTTGGTTGCACCAATATGAACTAGGCTTTATTCCTTCACAGTAGTACATTCACGAGCATCAAAGGCACTTGCTTGCTAGCTTTCAGCTGGATATTGGATTACACTACTATCACCTTGCACCGTAGACTCAGACTGGGGCTGTTTCCCAATGTCAAGGAAGCATGCTCAACGGCCGCCCTTTTAAGGACGCTACGTCATAGAACGCCGACAAGCACTGTTCCAATGTTGATGTCACTCGAAAGCCGCGCCATTTTTGCGTCCTTTGTTTTTGAGAATTCCGAGATTTTTCAAGGATGCATCGCTGCATCCTAGACGAGCCAAAACTACCCACAATCCTCTGCGTTTACTGGGCGGGTTCTTGAAAATGGCAGCGCAGTACACGTTCAAATGAAGTGAAGTTATATTAGTTTTCAGAAATATTTTGTGCCGTATTGCTTTTTATAGATTCATCATGTTAATGCAAATAATCAAGCCTAAAGACCTGTGCCACTTTTCAAACGTTTTTGCAACTTAATGATACGTTGCTATATTTTGCATGGACGTAGCTGGTGTTAAACACCACTGTCACCAATGTCAATTTACTCGCTCACAAGATTACATTATTTATGTATACCTATTTATGTTTGTGTTGAATCGTTTTTTTTAGGGTCAGCCCAGCAAACGGAGGCTTTTTTTGCGCCGGGTGGCGCGCAAACATTTGTTTACCCGGAAGGGATAGTATGGAAGCATATATGTAGCAAAATTCAAATGGCAATGCAATTTGGAATTACATTATGCATTTGACAATTCATTATGCAATTTTATAATGTAATTTGTAAATACGTTATTCAAAGTGTATTTTAACATGCAAAGTGACAATGCAATCCTCAATTAAATTTGCAAAAGTTATAACAATACAAATAGAATAACATTTTGTCAAATTCTTTGAGTTCCTTTATACAAATTGAAAAGCTATAGCGCCCCCTTGATTGCAATCCACTTCGCCACGCTCTGTGTGTTGCGATTTTCAAATGACATTTCAATCCGCAAAACGGAATCCAAAACGGAATCCAAAGAGGAATCCAAAAAGTCAATATGCAAAGTGGCAAACGTATCAGCCAATCCGCGTCTGGGCGGGAACTACGTCACTTGCTCGTAATTTCCTTGTTCACTTCTAGTTCGTATGTATGGAAGCCCGTTTCCGCCACGTAAAAGAAAAAAAATGCAGGTCACAACGCATTATTTTGAGATAGTATCTCGTTATTTTGAGATAGTATCTCGTTATTTTGACATAGTATCTCGTTATTTTGAGATACTATCTCGTTATTTTGACATAGTATCTCGTTATTTTGAGATAGTATCTCATTATAATGAGATACTATCTCATTATAATGAGATAACTTCTCAACAGGACCAGACCAGTCATTGTAGCCTAATTGTAGCTTATCCATAGGTGCTACATATAGCCTATTATTACAGTAGATTAGCTGGAGATGATGAACTCGATTATTAAAGATTATTTCAGACGGAGGTATACAAATGCTGAAATTTTGGCTCGATTATCTATGGAGCACAACATAAACATTAGTAAAAGAACTCTAGAAAGAGTGCTTCATAGAAATCAGCCGTACACCACCAGCGTTCAATACGTTGGTTCCCCGTGCTTGGACCTAGAGTGACAGTCTGGGGAAATGCCGTTTTCACTGCTGTGAATAAAACTTTGCATTGCGGCAATGTGTGTGTTCTCCGTCCCGCGATCCAATCTCACTTTCAATGGGCGACCATGCTGCATCACTGAATCAATGAAATACCCCGCTATAAGACGTAGGTCGCTGTTAGTTGAGTGGGTGTTTAGCCAGATCATCTTTGGCGAGAACCCATCAATGCAACCACTGATGCATATCCCATACGGCTTCAATTTGTCATATCCATCTATGTGCCACACATAATTCGGGCCACGACTGACATAGACTCTACGTCTCAGACGGTCCCATCACTACTCCCACCCCCCACACATAAAACAGTCAGACACAATAGAAAGTGAAGTAGTTCCCGCCCAGACGCTGATTGGCTGATACGTTTGCCACTTTGCATATTGACTTTTTGGATTCCTCTTTGGATTCCGTTTTGGATTCCGTTTTGCGGATTGAAATGTCATTTGAAAATCGCAACACACAGAGCGTGGCGAAGTGGATTGCAATCAAGGGGGCGCTATAGCTTTTCAATTTGTATAAAGGAACTCAAAGAATTTGACAAAATGTTATTCTATTTGTATTGTTATAACTTTTGCAAATTTAATTGAGGATTGCATTGTCACTTTGCATATTAAAATACAGTTTGAATAACGTATTTACAAATTACATTATGAAATTGCATAATGCATTGTCAATTGCATAACGTAATTACTTATTGAATTGCAAATTGCAAATTGCATTGCCATTTGAATTTTGCTACATATATGCTTCCATAGGATAGTGCCACTATCCAATGTTGTAAAATTAATGCACAACCGATCATTTGCAATGTTTGTAATTTCTAATGAACGTATATAATTGTATTTTATATGATATACTTATGTGTTCAAACCACTGGTAGATTGTAGGCATATATGAATGAATGAATCAGATCAGTTAAATAATATATCCAAATAAATACATGTTTATCATCTCTTTCTTTGTCCTTCCCCCCCTGCATAATAGTAATCAAACGTACTGTAAATGTGATGCATGAATTAAGTTCTCAGACAATTTCACTTAGTTTTATAAAAATTGAATGGATATTCCTTTTAATAAAGACGATTCTATCAACCGCAACAAAGCTTTTGTGACTTCCCCAAAGAGGCTCCATGCGAAGGAGACATGACCGCATTCATAACAGACAAAAGTCAAATAAATATCGATCAGCTTGATTGCTGCCATGTTTTATTCATAAGCGCACATGTGTTTACAAGCAGACACGCAGTATTAAAAAGCGGAAGCGGAAGCGCTTCCACACTACCAAGTCGTTCCAAAGTCTGAACGTTACAAACGCTAGGAAGCACTCGAGCTAGCACTCTAGTCTCATCTCCATAGGACGCGACTAGCAAGGACGCGTCCTAGCAAGGCTGCAGCCTTCAATTTGGGAAACAGCCTGGTTCCCGCGCTGACATTTGTTTTCCTTACCCACAACACACCTGGGCCCCGTTTCCCGATATCGATGGATCTTCGCTCGTAAGATGGTTCGAAAGAGGGAGCTTTCGAACCATCGATCATTTCTTTGGAGCGTTTCCCGAAACTCCTCTTAACGTGAACGCGCATTCGCTGCACTCAAGACGATCTTAGGATTGTACCTGTCCACTGACATGGTGCTGAAACGGGCTATGACGCAGGGGGAGACGCAGGAATGTCGGAGGAAAATGGGGTTAAAAAGGGTTAAAATATCTCCCCATCAAGGCCAACCGCAGAGTAGCCTACGAAAAGAATAGATTGCAATAATATGAATGCTAAAGATATTAAAACACAATTGATTAAGCCTAGGCCGACATATATAGCAGTCCTAATCCTGAGCGCACGATCGGGAGGTGGAAGTTGCGCCTTAGATGCCTTCACAAGTCCAGTGGACGGCTCCAGTTTTCGCCGGCCAAGTCATGCGCTGTGATATGTGTGACAGCTATGTTGCACAACATTGCAGCTAAGGCTGGGGTAGCTTTGGTTGAACCGGAGGACATTGAGGACGATGACGACGAGGAAGATCGGTGTGAGGACGGCCTCCCTCATAACTACGCGGCTGGTTTTCATGCACGTCGAAGAGTGATTGAGACTTTTTTTAACCCCCTCCACCCTCCCACATGTCACTAAACATTCCCGTCAACGTGACCAATCCACCATATCCCAGCCTTTTGCCTGCTCCTTTGCTTGTTTTTTATAAAAAAATACAATATTTCTTTTTATAATTTTTATTTTTATTTTTTTTTTTTACATTATTTTATGCTACGTTTTATGAGTAGCCTATGTCAGTCTGCACAAATCCCCCCCACTTTCTCTCACACCTTTTAAGTGCCCTGCCTGCTCAAACATTTCCTGGACTGTCTCTCTCAAACTAAGAACATAATGGCCCACATTAGGCTCAGACGCACGTGATACACCATTACCAATGTGTTATAATAAATAATGGCAGGTGAATTCATGGATTTCTTTGAGAATAAGATTCAATCAATTAGAGAGGAAATTGATGCTTGCCGTGCGGCTAATCCTACACATCCTGTGGGGCAGGATGGTGAACTCTGATGTAACTCTCTTGGAGTTTAAGGCAATTCCTTTGGTGGAACTTGAGAGGGTGATAAAGGCATCAAAGCCAACAACTTGTGTGTTGGATCCTCTCCCTTCCAGGGTTCTTAAGGAACTTCTTCCAACGGTGGGGCCTGCTATCCTCTCGCTTATGAATCTTTTATTTTCAACAGGAATTGTTCCCTCCAATTTCAAGGCTGCGGTGTTAAAACCGCTACTCAAAAAGCCTGGCCTAGATCCTGAATTAGTCAGGAACTATCGGCCTATATCGAATCTGCCCTTCCTGTCCAAGGTACAGGAAAGGATTGTAGCAAAGCAAATCGTTGATTATCTGACGAGGAACAATCTCTTTGAACCTTTCCAGTCGGGGTTCAGGAACTTCCACTCAACTGAAACTGCTATTACAACAGTTCTATATGACATCCTTTTAGCTTTTGATAAAAATACAAGCACAATGCTTGTGCTACTGGATCTGAGCGCTGCGTTTGATACGATCGACCACGGCACTCTTCTTCACCGTCTTGAACACTATGTTGGTTTCGGGGGTACGGCTCTTGGTTGGCTTGAATCGTACCTCACAGATAGAACCCAATTTGTGCATCATGAGGGTGCAGAATCAAAGCACTGTAAATTGTGCTTTGGCGTACCACAAGGGTCGGTTCTTGGTCCATTACTTTTTGCAATTTACATGCTTCCCTTGGGCGACGTTATCCTTCGGAATTAGTTTCCATTGCTATGCGGATGACACCCAGGTCTACATTCCTGTAGATTCCGGGGACTCGGCCCAGATTCAAAGGGTTGAGTCCTGTCTGGCTGCTGTGAAGGGCTGGATGTCACAAAACTTCCTACAGCTTAATACTGGGAAGACAGAGCTGATAGTTATCGGCTCGAAGAGGGACCGGGAAGAGTTTGAGGATGTCTCTCTGTGGTTGGATGGCTTCGCCATCCCACAGAGTGCGTCCGTCAGAAATCTTGGTGTCCTGTTTGACCCTCAATTATGCTTTGACCAACATATAAGAAGTATAACTAGAATTGCCTTTTTCCATCTGAGAAACATTGCAAGAATCAGACCAATGTTATCTGCAGTGGATTTAGAGACACTGATTCATGCATTTGTTTCGTCAAGACTGGACTATTGCAATACACTGTTCTCGGGATTACCTTACTCTACCACAAAAAGTTTACAGCTGGTACACAATGCGGCACAATGCTAGACTGCTGACCAGAACGAGAAAGTTTGATCATATTACACCTATTCTCGCCTCTCTACCAATAACTTTCAGATCAGACTTTAAGGTGCTATTGCTAACCTATAAAGCCTTGCATGGATTATCTCCATCCTACCTGAAGGACTTGATTATTCCTTATAGTCCTTCTCGGTCCCTTCGGTCTTCGGGAGCGGGCCTTCTTTCATTGCCGAAGGTTAAAAAGAAATCGGCTGGACAGAGAGCGTTTTCCTATCGAGCCCCCTTCCTATGGAATAGGCTGCCATCAGTGATCAGGGAAGCTGACTCTGTGGAGCTATTCAAAGGAAAGCTCAAAACGCACCTCTACAATCTTGCATTTGGAGTGTGAAAACGACAGATGCGAAGTGAAGACTACTCTGTTTGCTTGTGCTTTTCTTATTACATTATACATTCCCACTATGTACTTTTCCGTTCTAATTCACTATTCTGTCTGTTCTAGCGTGTTGCGGGTACTGGACTGGATGCCTGGACTCTACTCATGGATAACCGGCCAGAACCCCATTACCATTTTAATATGATGTGCATGTATTTACCTGTATGTCAATTGTGGCACCCATTGCACTCCTGACCATCCCTGGAAGAAGAGATCCCCTACACTGCGTTTCTTCTCAAGATTTCTTCCTTGCTGATTCAAGGGAGTTTTTTCTTGCCCGTGTGGGGGCATGGGTAAAGGGGGGTGTCACAAATATTTGGCCTGTTAAGCCCTTTGAGACTGTAATGGTGATTAAGGGCTATACAAATAAAATTGAATTGAATTGAATCCCTGACCATAGTTAATCGCGTTTGTAGTCTACACTCAGACGTGAACTCATTATTCATTCATAAAAAATTAAAACATTCGGGAGTATGCAATAATACAAATTGTTCTACAGAGGTCTAGACTCCGTGAGCAGCCCCGCCTTCTCCAGTGAACCAAGAAAGCCCGCGCCGTGACGACCAAGGGTTGACCCCCTCGGTTTTACACAGGAAACTTGAGATGAGAAGGTGAAATCGCCGGGTCTGCCAAGCTGCGACCGAACCGGCTTGGCGTT
This sequence comes from Gadus chalcogrammus, assembly GCF_026213295.1. NCBI lineage: Eukaryota > Metazoa > Chordata > Actinopteri > Gadiformes > Gadidae > Gadus > Gadus chalcogrammus. The sequence continues at coordinate 1,012,009 of NC_079430.1, read as the reverse complement.
GGCAGCGTAAAAAGACCTATAGCCTACTTCATCCTCCCCAACAATATGGGCAGGATCTAGACCAAGCTCTCCTAATCGGTTCAGCAATAGCCGTGTGTCAATGCCTAGCCTCTGCGTTTGAATGATAATGAATGAATGGAACGTTGCATTTTTAATGTCTACAAATATTAGGCCTAATCAATTGTGTTTTAATATCTTTAGCATTCAAATTATTGCAGTCTATTCTTTTCGTAGGCTACTCTGCTGTTGGCCTTGATGGGGAGAGATTTTAACGCTTTTTAACCCAATTTTTCTGCGAAATTCCTGCGTCTACCTCAGTACGGAGCCCATTTCAGCACCGTGTCAGTAGACAACAATCCTACGAACGTCGTGAGTGCAGCGAATGCGCGTTCATGTTAAAAGGAGTTTCGGGAAACGCTCCAAAGAAATTCCCGATGGTTCGCAAGATCCATCGTGAGAATGATCGTAGGAGCGATGATCCATCGTTATCGAACGAGGCCCTGGGTTGCACCCAGGGCCCAACATGGTGGGAAAATAGGGACCCCTTAAAAGTTTGAGTCTCTGTTTCCACTGTGATGCTCACAGACATATAGACTGAGGCATACAGTTAGAAGTAAGACTGGGGCTGTGCTATAGTCAGTGTGGTGATTCTGAATTTTGAATGCAAAGCAACATTTCCATAAGTAAGGAGGGTGTGTTTTGTTTAGTTACTGATTTGAACGTGAGCCTGGTGGTGAATCAAGATGGTTCGAATTTTGGAACGGTAGCTTTGTGTTGCCTTGACCAACTGGTTGCATTTGAGAAGCTTGGTGGGGAACCAGTGAATTTGTGTTCAGTGTCTCTTTCTACGTACATTCATTAAACCAGGAACCAAGCACCTTACTTCGATTAAGAAGCGAAGGCTTAGGCTGCATTCCAATCAGTTCAAAATCATCGCCTCCTCCCCTTACCCTTGCAACTTATTGAAATGTTGCTCTGCACGCAGAAATTCTGAATGATCACACTACCTATAACACAACCCCTGTCCTCACACAGATTCCTCAGTCTCTATGTCTATGAGCATCACAGTGGAAACACAGACTCAAACTTGTGGATTAGTTTGATTGTGGGCACTATTAGAGAAAGTTGGTATGACCCATCCATAAACACACATCCACCCATCCATCCATACATAGCTTTAAAGCTATCATATTAAAGTTAAAGCATGAAATTAATCACACAACTGAATATCAGCAGTTCCATGGCTGTAGAAATGTTCCAACCAGTCAGGTGGAGCCCAGCATGACTCTCTCCTCTTTGCTATCTTTCATCAATCACACGTTTACCCAATTCTAAATATAGCACTGGAAACCATCCACTCCTTCTGCAGCTAAGGAGTGTACCACTGAGGAGGATCTTCATAGAGAAATACTGACTGTTCATTTTCTATTTTAGCAGCATTTCTACTTTCCGCCCAGTTTCTTTTTAAATGTGTGTGATACCAGAGTGGAGGAGAGAGGATGTACCAGAGAGAACTGAGCTAAGGAAGAGAGAGAAGAGTTACGTCAGAGGAAAGTCACTTTGAATGAAATTGCCTAAATGAATTCCTTTAGATATAAAGTTAATGAAAAGAGAGAATATGAGAGTGCAAAGTTAAGGAAGGGAATATGAAGGATGAGGGCGGGGGGGGGGGGGGGGGTACAAAGTCTAATGTGGCGTGTTTGCTGTATCTAGATCACTTAACACCCCTATAGCCAGAACCCCCCATTACACTCTCACTCCCCCTACCACTCCCATACGTTTCTGCTGGGAATATGTGTTTTAATCTCAGAATCCCTGCTTTCAGCTCAATTTAGATACATTTCACATCCACATCCTCTGTCCTCATGATCTTCATCCAGAGCGGTTTACAAGCAAGGCTTCAAAGTACACTTACTACAGGAGCTACAGAGAAAGTGCTGCATGGTGTTAAGAACAGAGTAGGACAGTCGATGATGTTTATGGTTGTTAGCACTATGTTGAAATCACATTAAAGCCAAACAGGACTAAGCAGTTTGTCAGAGGGGGCTGGGGATATTTTGAATGAAAGTAAAAAAAAATAAAGAGAGTGGTTGCTCATATAGAGTCAAGCTGTTTCACCCTTCAAAGCAACCAAGACAGGCTGGAATAAGGGATGCCCTGCATTTCAATCTTCTTTTGTGCGTTTCCATTGGGAGATGCTGCTCCTGTGTACAGTAACCAATGTGTTGTGTGTCAGATAAACAAGACTTCTGTTGAGTCATTCATACTCTGGATACTTCCACTAGAGCCTCGCTCTGCACACCACACAGCTGCCTGGAGTACAGACACACACAGCTGCCTGGAGTACAGACACACAGTACAGACACACACAGCTGCCTTGAGTGCAGACACACAGTACAGACACACACAGCTGCCTGGAGTACATACACACAGTACAGACACACACAGCTGCCTTGAGTACAGACACACGGTACAGACACACACAGCTGCCTGTAGTACAGACACGACACACACCATCCTGCAGTCCTGCCTCCAGACAGTGGGGATTCGGAGCAGCAGTGGATGACTTTGTGATCTCAATTAAGTAAATAACAGAGAAATGTTTAAAAGGAATATTCAAGTGTTGTGGGTTGCTCTGTGTAACGGTTGTCATTCAGTGAAGAACTGATACGACAACGGCGTGCTTTTTATCTTCTTTATTTTTAAAGAAGGCCGGGAAACAGAAGACAACAGACAAAATGTCTTCTGGTGTTGATCTTTACAGGCTCTCCGTCTCATGGCAACACTGCTCTACCTTATTATATCAAAATAATTATTTTTTTTACCTAAAAGAACACAATTATTTCTTAAACATTACAAAACAAATACAAACAGTAGTCATATAAAATAATAAACAACAGCATTGATATAAACTGAAATACAAGATTGCTATTTATATATTACACTTTGGAGCATACCTGGAAACAGAAGACAACACACAAAATGTCTTCATAAAGCGTTGGGGTGTTTCATACAGGCTCTGCATGTATGAAAATAAAATGAAATAACCTTCCAATGCAGTAGCATTACTGTGTTAGCAAAACCAACTTTTAAGCTATTTAGCATGCACATGGTCTGATATAAATAATAATAACAAACGTTTCATTAGTTAATACAATTATTCCAAAATCATCACATTGCATGCTAAAACAAATAATACACACACTGCATTAAAATATACCACCAAAATTATCTCTTTCTCCTTAAACAAAATACAATACAGGGAGAGCTGTTACTATGCACATGCCTGTCTCATGTCAACAACTCTTCAGTAAGGAAAGTAGCTATTGGCTCTCCTAAAATTCGCTAGAAGTCGCTAGATGACGTCATCGCCTAATTTGCATAACCGGAAGTAAAAATAAATAAACTAACCCTCCTCCTTTATCCGGGCTTGGGACCGGCAAAAGTGACCAAAAAGGGACACTGTGGCAGAGTTACTTAGGTGTTTTTTTTGTTGTTTTTTATTTATATTATTTTTTTGGTTTGGTTTTTAACTTTATGGTCCACTTAGGAGCCTAAAGGTACGGCCACACCAACCGCGTTACTCGCGCTAGGGGCGTCGAAAATCTGCATTTTTGCATAGGGAACCATTGGTTTAGGCGCGTAGACGCGTTACACGGGTTGAAGCGTCGCGTTAGGGACGTTAGACGCGGTAGTTGCACGTAATTACGCACGTAAACGCAGTAACGCCCGGAGTTCAAAAAATTTAACGCATGCCGCTTTAGCCGCGATAGCCAATCAGCGTGGAGCTTGACCCGACGTCACTGGCAGAGAGTAGTGACGCTTGCACAGAAGCATACGGCCGACATCTTTCTTTATTCTGGGTGGAAATAGTAACATAGTTACGCCATTAAATGCGTTTATGTAAACATTTTTAGCGAGAAATGCAGTGGCGGCGCCAGAAATAATTTGTTGCAGTTGCTTAACAGTTGCTGTATGAATTCAAGAGGTTGCTGGTCAAAAAAAAAAACCTTGATCAAAACACCTGAATTTGGCAGAGGCACGGCCGGGAAGACATTTTCGGCACGGGTTGGGGTGGTTGCGGTCCCGTACGAGGCAAGTTTACAGTACAGTAACAACACAGACTAATCTCACCACTGTGATTGAGTGTGATCGTATCATTTGACAGTTCAACGTGCGCTATCTTTCTCCCTCTCCCTCACAAACGCACAGATATAAAGACGTAAAGACATAGAACAATATAGAGGAAGATCTTTAAGAAGGCCAACATGAAAATAGCCCAGCGGCATGTACACATTCACTGCTAGTCCAGGTGGCACTGCGGCCACACGACATATAACAAACAACATAGTTCTCTCAATCAACAGCCCGTCAGCAGTCCCCCAACTACAAGGTTAGCTGTCCTGTCAATAGTGGTGAATTGCACATCTCAGACCCACCGTCGCCACGGTACATTCCAAAGCATTCAAATTAGTTGCGCGATACGTCTCAAATGTAGGCCTATGTGGAACATTAATACAATAGTTGCTATTAGTGTTGATACTATTATACTTCATAATACTTCTATTAAGGGCGGATCATACCAGGCTACGATAAACCCATCCTTTGGCATGAGCCAAACCTATAATCTAGTTCTACTTCAAAACAAAATCACATGGGCCCCAAGTCAATATGCTGCGACGGGCAAACTTAATTACCAAACGGCCTACCTTAAATCGATGTCTTGATCAGGACTTCTTGCAATATTCCACTTTAATCCATACGGTTTAACACACCAACATTGCTAGCAAGCATGTGCTAACATTGTTTTGCTAATTCAGAACTGTGTAGGCTACAATATTTTCTTCCGTTTCTTGACCTCAGCATAACCCCCCTCCGAACAACTGCCAAGTCCAACACAAGTCTGGCTATTAACGAGCCCATCCTCAGCCTCGCCATCGCGAGTCGTGTTTGAACTTGATTTCTTTCGAAATAGTAAAAACTTGTCCATATTTTTTAAGCGCCAACGAGCCGGCAACGAACATCTCTGACTGATAATCTCGCCGCGAGATGTCCGCATATTTGAAATGTTATTTATTTTTCGTAAGACTGCTATTAATGAAATTATTGTTTCATGTACATAAAATAATAATTAATATTGTACATATTGCTTGGGATAGTTTGTGTTAATTGTGTGTATGTTTTCTTTCGGGAACTGGGCACGGTGAGGGGGAGGGGAGGAGAGGAGAGTCCCAGGCTGACTCGTGTTGATTTGAACGACAGTCCAGTCACGGCCCTGAAATGTTGACGCTACTCAGTGATTATGCACTTAATCTGGTGATTCATATGACAGGAATGGTCGGTATGGTGACGGGTACCGCATTCGGCCATAGGTTTAGTTGAACTTATTTAATACCATTTTACGGAAAATGGCATTATTTCAAATATGTTGTTTGAGTTTGACAAAAAATCAGGGGTTGCTCTGGGGTTTCTGAGTAATTGCTTGGAGTTGCTATAGCAACGGCAAGCAACCGTTTGGCGCCGCCCCTGGAGAAATGTGCATTTTACTTTCATAATGTTCGCTCGGTGAATGTGAAGGATGTTTGGTTTGATAGTTATGACGAAGAGGGAACGCTCCATTCACTTGCATGGACAGCGTCTCTGGTTGCTAAGCAACCTCAACGTCTTGGCGGACTATATCTCTGCTGATCAACACTACGAATGCTGGAAACACACCAGACACACCATGTGAAGTTATTTAACCCGATTATTGTTATTTATATCCGAGATTATTTAATCTAACCCGATCTAAACTCTATCATGCACCCAAACACGGCGGCGTTTGGGTTTCCTACCTCGGACTCCATCGCAGCCACAGGTGCGTTGGGCGCGTTGAACCATTTTTGTGACACACAATGATCAAGCGTCAAGTTACGCCTCATTTCCACATACGTATGTTTTTCGTATCCGTGCTTCCGTAAATTTACGGAAGTGGTCGCTAGTGTTTTACGTACGGACATGAATTTATTTACGCCAGCCAAAAAGATGGGGGAACGTATGATAATGGCCGTTTTTAGGAGACCGGTACTTTGGAACATGAGGATCGACATATACAGAGATAAAAACAAAACCAACCAGGCTTGGAAAGAGATCGGCGAGGAGTTTGGCCTGCCAGGTACTTACATGTTTTGTGAAAAACATAAAAACTTTCATACGGTATCTCCGTAAAACGACGGCGAAAGTTTATTTTTTGAACGTATATTACGGACATACCAGACAGAAATTTTACGGAGGGGAGGAGTCTCGGAGGTAAAACGGACATTACGGAGAATCACATAGGAATGAATGGACTTTCGGTCGGAGGCGGTTGGATCGCATACGAGAATGTACGTATGTGGAAACGAGGCGTTAAGGTACGGCCACACCAACCGCGTTACTCGCGTTGGATAACGCGAGTAACGCGCCTAACCTGACGCTTGATCATTGTGTGGTGGTTCAACGCTTCCAACGCGTCAACGCGCCAACGCAGCTAGATGAGTCCATGTCCATGCAAGTGAACAGAGCGTTCCCTCTTCGTCATAACTATCAAACCAAACATCCTTCACATTCACCGAGCGAACATTATGAAAGTAAAATGCACATTTCTCGCTAAAAATCTTTCCATAAACGCATTTAATGGGGTAACTATGTTACTATTTCCACCCAGAATAAAGATAGTTGTCGGCCGTGGCTGCGCTGGAGTCCGAGGTAGGAAACCCAAACGCCGCCGTGTTTGGGTGATAGAGCTTAGATCGGGTTAGATTAAATAATCTCTGATATAAATAACAATAATCGGGTTAAATAACTTCACATGGTGTGTCTGGTGTGTTTCCAGCATTCGTAGTGTTGATCAGCAGAGAAATAGTCCGCCAAGACGTTGAGGTTGCTTAGCATCCAGACACTCTGTCCATGCAAGTGAACGGAGCATTCCCTCTTCGTCATAACTATCAAACCAAACATCCTTCACATTCACCGAGCGAACATTATGAAAGTAAAATGCACATTTCTCGCTACATTTTTTCCATAAACGCATTTAATGGCGTAACTATGTTACTATTTCCACCCAGAATAAAGATAGTTGTCGGCCGTGGCTGCGCTGGAGACCAAGGTAGGAAACCCAAACGCCGCCGTGTTTGGGTGATAGAGTTTAGATCGGGTTAGATTAAATAATATCTGATATAAATAACAATAATCGGGTTAAATAACTTCACATGGTGTGTCTGGTGTGTTTCCAGCATTCGTAGTGTTGATCAGCAGAGAAATAGTCCGCCAAGACGTTGAGGTTGCTTAGCATCCAGACACTCTGTCCATGCAAGTGAACGGAGCGTTCCCTCTTCGTCATAACTATCAAACCAAACATCCTTCACATTCACAGAGCGAACATTATGAAAGTAAAATGCACATTTCTCGCTAAAAATGTTTCCATAAACGCATTTAATGGCGTAACTATGTTACTATTTCCACCCAGAATAAAGATAGTTGTCGGCCGTGGCTGCGCTGGAGTCCGGGGTAGGAAACCCAAGCGCCGCCGTGTTTGGGTGATAGAGTTTAGATCGGGTTAGAATAAATAACATCTGATATAAATAACAATAATCGGGTTAAATAACTTCACATGGTGTGTCTGGTGTGTTTCCAGCATTCGTAGTGTTGATCAGCAGAGAAATAGTCCGCCAAGACATTGAGGTTGCTTAGCATCCAGAGACTCTGTCCATGCAAGTGAACGGAGCGTTCCCTCTTCGTCATAACTATCAAACCAAACATCCTTCACATTCACCGAGCGAACATTATGAAAGTAAAATGCACATTTCTCGCTAATTTTTTTTCCATAAACGCATTTAATAGCGTAACTATGTTACTATTTCCACCCAGAATAAAGAAAGATGTCGGCCGTATGCTTCTGTCCAAGCTCACTACTCTCTGCCAGTGAGGTCGGGTCAAGCTCCACGCTGATTGGCTATCGCGGCTCAGATCGCGTATGCAAATTTAAGCACTGTGACGCGACTCGGGCTCTGACGATACTGGAAAGCGGGAAAGCGGGTCATCTTGCATCGCAACAAGCAGGAAGAAGCGGGAAGAACCCGGCGAAGCGATTTGATTGGCTGACGGATGCCTCTGCAAAGACTACTCCCCCATCAGTCAGCAACCCCTTCCCACGTCCGTTGACTGACGGTGCAGTGGGCATGTAGGGTGAGGCACGTTACACGCGTTATCCAACGCGAGTAACGCGTTTGGTGTGGCCGTAGCATAACAAGTCACAGTAAAACATTGACATTTTTAAACATAACATTTTTTGGTATACAATATACATTAACAATCTAAATGGACCCACTCTTGCAGAGTTAGTCCTTCTAAAGTTTTTATTTTTATTGTTTTTATTTTAATATGTTTTTTTCTTAAGTTAACCTTATGGTACGCGTAGGAGCCTACAACAGGTCACATTTAAACATGAACATTTTTAAAAATAACATATTTTTGTATACAATATATATATTAACAATCTAAATGGCAGAGATAGGCCTACTCCAGACCTCCCTCCACACACAGACAGGCTGTGCTATCTCACAGAACCAGTGAGTCATTGTCACTCTGGTCAAGGCTCTCTACTGCAGGTTCATCTGAAGGAGCTACCTTGAATGAATAAGCAGCTGATGTTCCAAAAAGCTTCAAAACATGATCAGGCAGCTGGTGCTCAAAGCAAGCATCACCTGACAGCTCCATATCGGATGTATAGGATGGAGTTTAAGGTCTGCAAGGACATCCGGTTCCTGAGTTTGCTTTTTACCACACTCATCTGGCTGAACACTCTCTCAACTTCAGCATTCGAGTGTGGCAAGGACAACACAGACACAGCAGCCATGGCAAGTTCCTGAAATGGGTTGATACCAGCTGCGTCCCTGAACTTCCAGATCTCACTCCAGAAGCCCAGTGTGTTTTTTTTCTCCATCCAGTCACTGAGATGGATGGCACGCCATTGCTGGACAATCTTGTCGATTACTTCAGGTGCGTAGCCAAGGAGCTTGGCTATTTTCACCATTTCTCCAGGGCTCTTGCTGTATTTAAGAGTTTCCTCTACATTGAAAACTGACATGTATTTCAATGTCTCAATGTTGTCCGGCAGTCTCATCCTCAACTCATTTGTGAGGGACATTGTGTTCCTCGTCATTCACGAGGTGGAGCTCAGCTGCCTTTGAGTCAAAAAGGTAACCAAGGTATGGTATTGGACTGATGTATCCATAGACCGCGGAACGTGTTTGAACAAGGGGGGGCCACAATCGCAAGAGGGGGTCACCAACATTTTACCAACATTTTAGGTCCGACATTATCCATAGCCAAGGCTATGCACGGTATACGAGGACACGCACGTAATGCCATCAGTCACGTCAGCCAGCACAGAACAGCGCAGAATAAAATGCACAAGAAAGGTACCTCGGTGGTCGGTGGTAACGCAACCGCAACTGAAACTGCTTGCTTGTACCAGTACTAAAGAGAGAGAGAGAGAGAGAGAGAGAGAAACCGGATGCGGATGCACATCACTTTGCCAGGATGATTTTACTTTAAATGTCCAAACAGCCAACAACACTAATAACCCAAGTCCAAAATATGCCAGCACAGAAGTGCGCAAATTGCCAAAACAGTCAACACAGCACAGAAGGCTAGCCTACATAGATGAATCAATGGTCATGACTTAAGCCCACAACATGCCAGCACATAACTGTGCAGAATAAAATGCTCAATCAGCCAACAATACACAACAAAAGCACCACAGTAAGATGTTAACTCAACATAAACTCACTTGTATCAGTACAATGCAGTATAAAAACATTGAACAAAGAAGAGTGCACACGGCGGTGCTAATAAAACCATTGACCTACGCTTAAAACTTCCCAAAGGCCTGCCTGCGTCTGTCATTGGCCTGCACGAACTCCTTAGCGATGGCTGTCATGTCGATGTCCTCCAGAATGTCACGGTGAATATGGCAGTTCATCAAGTCATTCAGTCTTTTTTGTGTCATTGTGAATCGGAGGTATGATTTCAGTCGACGAAGTGTAGAAAACGAACGCTCTACTTCTTTCGCGCGATTTTCAGTGCTGCGCAGTTATAGGTCTACATTTTGCAACATTCATGCATGACATGTGACGTGAACAATATTGGTTTAGTAATACCATTGATTAAATTATTACAGCATGGGTTGTGTTTAAGTTTGATCTTGTCGACAGGTTTTGAGTTGAAATAAAAACTTGCAGGCCAACATTCATTTATTTTTTTAATAATCATTTCAAAAAGTTACCCGGGCCACGGCCCCCCTGGCCCGACCGGTTCCGCGGTCTATGGATGTATCCATCTATTGTCCCTTTGAGAACATCAACCTTTGCCAATGGATTCAGGACCCTGCTGCTCACAGACTTGATGAGGCTGACCAAGCTGTCAAGTAGCTTAAGAGGATCTACCTGCTCTCCCTCAAAAGCCTTCATGGCCAACTGTACCTCACCCAGCACTGACTTCAAAAAAGTCAAGTACAAGATATTTTGAGGATCACTGTACGGAGTATAAAACTTCAGCCATGTAGTAGTGTTCACTGAACTTGGTGACCTCAAAATGCAGCTTAAGCTCCTCCCACTGGTCCAAAATGCGTGACACTGCGGGTTCAATGGAGAGCCAACGTGTAGCACACACCTTTGTAATTTGTAAGGGTTTCTCCCCACAGTTAATGGTCTCGTAAATGGCCTTGTTGGCCTCCCTGCGTTTGGGAGACACCGAAAACTATTTATATGTCTCCCTTACCAGATACTCCACACTGCGTGGGATTGTGTCATTGGATGCATGAGTAACCGCAAGCTGCAGGGAGTGACACACACATCGAATGAGGACAAGGTCTTTAAGGCCATACTCATGTTTGAGAACTGTATGGACCCCATTATTTATCCCTGTCATTACAGAGGCATTGTCAGTGCCTATCCCTAGGAGTTTCTCTTTAACAAGAGAGCACTTTTCTAAAAAAGCCAACAAAGCACGGGCAATAGAATGGGCATCTCCTCCGTCCAACTCAACAAGCCCCAGAAATGTTGAAACCACTGTCCCTTTAGTTTCACTGAAGTATCTGATGACAACACCAAGGTACTTAGACACACTGATGTCTGTGGCCTCATCGAGGAGGAGGCTAAAATGCTGCTCACCCACATCTGCCACCAACTTTTTCAAAAAGTAAGGTGCTAGGACACCATTGATCATTTCAGTGCACTTAGTCCTGTGCATTCTGAAATGCGTAGCAGCAGCGGAGTCGGAAAAAGCTGAACTACATGCTTCCCCAATGTGGTCACATGCTAGGAGGGAGCAGTGTTCAGCAATTGCTAACGCTATAGTAGCCTCAGCCTTTTTGGAGACATCAATTTTGCTTACCATAAATGGCAGCGTTGTTTGAGCTGAACTGTAAGGCTTTGCCTTTTGAATATGCTTTTGGGTTGAACTGTGTTTCTTCACATCACTGAGTTTGGCACAGAAATCGACCTTGCAATAGCTACAGTATGCTCGTTTATCATCTCCAATAAACGGCTTTAACCAGCCCTTAAAAGCAGTGTTTGCTTCCCACTCTTTCCTATATTTTTGTTGGTAAAGTTTTGACTGCGACATGGTAAAGACACACACACACACACAGTGGACGAGGTGAGGTGAAGTGACTGAGCCTGAGGCAGTGTGAGTCAATGTAACACAGCGATTTATTATTTTATTTAGACAAAGAAAATATTAAATTTTCCCGCCCTGACTGTACGTCAGGGGGCGGGATCAGTCGGCGGCGGCTTGCTGGCCGGGACGCGGATTCATTTGCAGCCCGGATGCCGAGGCATGAACGTCTCCTGTTAGCTCCTGCTAACAGAGCAGCTGGGAGGGACTGCTGCACGAGGACTGGGCTGCCTGTAAATGCTTTGAGACGGGGGAGGGGCCGCGCAAGCACCCGGTGCTCGTTGTGAAGAGGTAATAGCGATAGTGCTTTCACCTCAAAAAGTCGCCACAAGTCACCAATAACAGCTGAAAAAGTAGCTAGATTTGTCGCTTGTCGCTGTTTTGAAAAAAAGTCGCCAAAGGGGTCTGAAAAGTAGCTAAATATAGCGACAAAATCGCTAAGTTGGCCTAAGTTTTGCCTACAGTGCCACCTCCAGGCAGAACTAGGGTAGTTACCCGTTCCAACCACTTGATGGAAACGCACCTAATTGGAATTACTTTTTTGCGAACTTTCTAAAGATTCGCATCACCTTTTTAGATGGAAACGCAGCTACTGTCAGTCCTGTGTGTTCAAAGTTCGCTACGTCACAGCTGTTTCGAAAAGTGTGTTTCCATCTCCCACTTTGCGAATTTACTCTCTTTCGCATTTCTCAAAAACCACCTCAAGCGAGCGGATAAACTTTTTTGCGAATTAGAGGATTTTTATGCAAATGTTGGTGTTTCCATCACCGTTTACTGATTCGATACTTCAAAGTTCGCATAAAATCAGGGGGATGGAAACGCACCTAGTCTTTGATTTCCGCATAACGACCGGCAATAGTAACCCTGCCAACATCAAGGTGTAACGTCATCACCCTATTGTGCTCTCCCATACGTAAGGCACTCGACGTTGTCCTCGTATTTCCCTTGCTACCGCTGTGTACATTGTGATTTCTCAATTTCTTCGTCTATGGATGGAAGTTAAAATAGCCAATGATAACTTCACTGAAAGAACAGCTATGACTTGCCCATGGGAAACCAATTGCTGCTGAATTCCTCTCTCCATGTTTGTTGATACTCTTCTCTATTGGCAGACTAACCGCTTTTTGTTACATTTGTTACAGCTTTTCTACTTCTACCATTTATTACAGCCACCTATCGGCATAAATGTTTTGCCTACAGCGCCACCTCCAGGCAGAACTAAGGAAGTTACCCGCTCCAACCACTTGATGGAAACGCACCTAATTCAAATTACTTTTTTGGGAACTTTCTAAAGATTCATATCACCTTTTAGATGTAAACGCAGCTACTGACACGGTGCTGAAACGGGCTATGACGCAGGGGGAGACGCAGGAACGTCGCTGGAAAATGGGGTTAAAAAGGGTTAAAATATCTCCCCATCAAGGCCAACTGCAGAGTGGCCTACGTAAATAAAAGGATGCAATAATATGAATGCTAAAGATATTAAAACACAATTGATTAGGCCTAGGCCGACATATGCTATATCAGTCCTAATCCTGAACGCGGCATTTCCCCCCCCTGAAATAATTCCATATTACAAAAATCCAAAATAGCAGCATGACAACTACATTTGTCTTAATGTGCTGATTTCTGAAAACATACTTTGTGCAGCAAAGAGCCGACTTTATCTGATTCTGCATAAGGTTTTATTGATTGGCTCTCTAGTCTAGAATATTTGTAGACATAAAAAATGCAACGTTCCATTCATTCATTACATTCAAATGCAGAGGCTAGGCATTGACAAACGGCTATTGCTGACCCGATTAGGAGAGCTTGGTCTAGAATCCTGCTAATAGGGGGGGTTTGGGTTAGGGTTTGGGGGGGGGGGGGGGGGATATTGGACGTAAATATGGGCTATTATGACACGGCTCTTTTCAATGCCGTGGAACGCTCCGTTGACTTGCACGGGCCCTTCACAACAACGCCAGCGTCTTCGGTTGCTAAGCGACGTCAACTTCTTTGGCTAACTATTTCTCTGCTGATCAACACTACGAATGGTAACAAATAAATTGTAAAAAGACACCTTGTGAAGTTATTTCTTTCGTTTGGCAAGTAGCCGCTCATTGCCGAAAATAAGACCCTTCAGGTTGAAGCACCTCCGTTTCGCGTCGGTGTCCGGTTCGCCCTGTCTTGGCTTATTTTCCCGGTAATGACCGGCGTTCTATTATCCCTTACTTAACGTCAATATTACTCTCCATGTGGAAGTGAAAATAGCTTTATTTGTAATAACAATATTATGCTGCTGTATTTTCAGAGACCACCACGGATATTTGAGTTTGCTGCTTTGAGCCAGACCGGTCTCTATGGGAGCTCAGCTCCCACTGGCTCCGACCTAACTCGAACCCTGGCTATAGGTCTTTTTACACTGCCGAGCCGGTTCGGTCGCCGCTTGGCATGCCGGGCGATTTCACCTTCTTATCTCAAGTTAAGTTACGTGTGTAAAACCGAGGGGGTCAAATCCCCCGTTCGTCACGGCGCAGGCTTTCTTGGTTCACTGTGGAAGGCGGGGCTGCGCACGGAGTCTCTGACACCTCTTTAGAATAATTTGTATTATTGCATACTCCAAATTTTTTAATTAGCATCCTACGAGTAGGCCTACCCCTGGATTCCTCGTTAGCTACGAGCGTTTTCACGACGTTCGTTACCATCGAGGCCCAGGGCAGTTTCCCGAAAGCATCGTTAGCCTAGGATCGTGAAGTGCATCGTACGAGCATCGTACAGTTTTCGAAAGCATCGTTGGTAACGAACGTCGTGAAAACGCTCATAGCTAACGAGGATTCCAGGGGTAGGCCTACTCGTAGGATGCTAAGAACATTGTGACACCTGCTTCAAGTCCACCACTCGATTTAAATCCTATTCGATCGCTTTTTACTACATTTTATTTAGGACGCCTTGTGTAGGCATACTCTTTATGAGCGTACATTTGGGATTTTATGTTTCCGTTTGGCAACTGCTACAATTATTTGCATTCAATCTAAAGCTAAATTGACTGCAGTGTCAGTGATTTGAAACACTCATTAATTATGAAGACTTTGAGGTTATTGTACTAAAATATATTTATTTATTGTTTGTATAAATTCCTTCCGCCTTTCTTCTTGTCGACTCGATCAGATTACACTCACTCAACATTCATAATACATTCATGGAAAAAAATCGGATTGTGGACCTGGTGACAGGTCTGTCTGGGGCACGGGGGGGGGGGGGGTGGACACACTGGACGTGTCGGACTCGGTAGACCGTATACGTCTCGTAGGGTCCCAACGTGAACCAGTGCGCTTCACCGTACAACCATGCGTGTGCGTGTCTGCTAGCCACGCCCATCCTACGTCACAGGCACGGCAGCACACATTCTTCTCCATGTGCACGAGCAGTGAGTGAGCTGTACGCTCGCACACACGCTGCGTGGTAGTCATCACAAACGGAGAAGCAATGTGGCTTTCCTGATCGATGGGAGTAGTGGTATGAACGCGTTTGGAGACCATTTCACGTGTCTCTCTTGGATGGATTCAGCCTCCTCCCAATACGGTAAGACCTCAGCCGAGTGCAGACTCTGTGTGTTCACCTCCTCCACCAGCACCGCCGTGATGTGCTATTGTCTGTCTGTGGCCATGCCTGGGCAGAGGGAGAGCGGGCACGTCCGGACATCTGGGAAGCGGAGCGTCTTCTCTGTCTTTAAATGGCCTCCGCTTCGGATGCATGGTCGCGGAGCGGCGATGGACGTTTTTGTAAATGAAACACAATGCACATAGGACGTATGGTTACTATGGTCGTGCGATGGGATCGGTCGTAGTCTTAGCGGCTCGGATCGATGGAGGAGATGCGAGATAGAGCTTGATGGACACCTGCTGTCCCTGCAAGTAACCCCGACCTCATACCCGGCTGGGCTCAGCAGAGAAAATACGAGGGCGACAACGAGGAGACTACAGAGGATTTCTTATTGACTGCAAGCAGTAATTAGCGGCAATTAGTCGTTTCTAGTCCCCATATAATGTGCCTTTGGTCGGAGCACATTCTCCTTTCCCCGCCCCCCAACCTCCCCATTCCTATTGCAGACCCCCGACTGTTGCTAATTCGGACAGGATTCACATCGTGCACCGAGCCATGTGTTACAGTGATGCTGATGAGACAAGGCATCACTCTGACCACGACTACTGGACGTTATTAATCTGTGATCATTTAAATTTATAGTTGAAAAAACTCATCAAACCTAATACTAACCTACTACAGTCTAGCGAGCCAGACACTTTTGATGATATTGACTTTCATAGCAATATATGATTATTTCTGTTTATTATAGCGTAGTTGCATCCCCGTACTCCAGATTTGGTGGACGTCCTTATGATGGTATACGCCTGTATTGGGCCTGTTGCTTCTATCACTCTTACGTTAAAGTATAGGGCTCGGAGTCATTATATCATTATAATGCTCTGTATTTGAATGACACATAATATATGATTCTTTGAAGTTCTGACATGTGATGAAGATGGAGATGGAGAGCAGATTAACAATCCAGAGGAAAACAAGACAATAAGACGCGTTAATTCTTTGTATTTGTCCCACGTGCCATATACCTCTCCAACACAGCAGAACCTCAAACATTCATCGTTGTGACCTGGAATGTTAATGCCAGATGATTTCTGTTTTATTCATCATATCCCACACAAGGATAATGTGGCACTGTTGCAAATGTATAACTTCAGGTGAACACAAGTATTAGAATATAGCCTAGCTAGATACTACCTGCGGCTATAGTGCCTTCCTGTGTATTGGGGCTGACCTTTGATGGCCAATGTGGCTACTGGTGAGGTTTATGAACCACGTCCTGCGTGCTATACATCTTGGTTGTGTGTCACACACAGAGGTGTCAAAAGTATTCACATTCATTACTCAAGTAGAAGTATAGATACTAGCGTTTAAAGATACTTCTGTTGAAGTATCAACTCAAGCTTTTTACTTAAGTATAATGGTACTGGTTTCAAAACTACTTAAAGTATTAAAGTAAAGTAATGCAAGGGGAAAAAATGCCATTAAGGACAAAAGCTGAGGGTGTGCCACAGTGCCCTATAGAATTACAATCAGCTTTTTGCCAAGTATGCTCACGCATACAAGGAATTTGGTCACTGCATTTATCCCATCCATGAATTAGTGACACACACACAGCACACCTCTATAGCACATTGCCCAACTTCCCCCAAAAAAACATTTTGCTAAAGGCCATCTAATGACTATAATGTTAATGTTGAAATTGGGATGCACCTGTTTCAGACACATTTATGCCCATTGAAAATGAACGCATATTAGTACAATGCAAATACATTAAAGAACCATATGTGTACTACTGAGCATTAACATGTGTTTCATGGAGCGGAAGATATGATGACTAGTTCCACTATTGGAATGGTGCAAAAAGTCAAACTTCAGAGGCATGTTATCAAAAGCCTTTATTGGGAATGTAAATGTATGTATCCAAGCATAACTGCAGGAATTTAAGATGTAACGAGTAAGAACTGAGTTGTTTTTGCATCCAACCATTTCAAAAAAATCTTCCAGGTACGGCCAGGGATGTAGAAGGGTTGGCTGGTCTTCTTGGCTACCAACCTCCTCACTGGTGCTTGGTTGGGACATTTCGCTCATCTACGTCTGCTATTTCGTAACTGGAAATGGAATGTGGCGCGATTTCTGTCATGTCAGAGAATGTAGACGGGCTCTGGTCATGCGCAGGTGCCATGGATCGCGTATAAACCAATTGGGTTGTCAGAATGGTATCTGTTTCTATTCTCATCCAACCAATCAAATTCACTCTATCCGATGGCGCGAAATATCTGGATAGGTCTTTTTCTTTGTATTTTTTTTAACGGCGGCGGAATAAAAACAAGCCGAAATTAAATAGGAGTTAACAAGGCAATTTTTTTTAATTAAGGAGTAGAAAGTACAGATAAGTGCGTGAGAATCTAAGAAGTAGAAGTAAAAAAAAAAAATTACTCCAGTAAATTATAGATACCCAAAATTTCTGCTTAAGTAAGTTAACAAAGTATTTGTATTTTGTTTCTTGACACCTCTTCACACACACACACACACACACACACACACACGCACACGATTGTCACACATATGCTTATTTATCCAAACAGGGCCGATACACACAATGTGTCCCTTAAGAGGCTTGTACTACATGACCTGTGTTAGGTTTATCTAAAGCAGATTAGCCAAAGGCTAGCACTGTTAGTAGAATCTAATATGACAGACAAAAAAGGAGTCTTGCAGGATTTCACCAGCCTGACAGGTTTAACCAGTGGATGGGTTCTTTATTAGCTTGGATTAATTTGGTTAAAAAATCCTCAATGAATAACGTAAGAAGAGGAGATGTGACCCGGCCTGGAGGAAGCCCGGGGCCCCCGTCTGGAGCCAGGCCCAGACGGAGGGCTCGATGGCGAGCGCCTGGTGGCCGGGTTTGCCACGGAGCCCGGTCGGGCACAGCCCGAACAAACTACGTGGCACCCCCCTCTCTTCATCCCATGGGCCCACCACCTGTGGGAAGACCCGTTGGGGTCGGGTGCGCAGCCACATGGGTGGCAGCGAAGGTCAGGGGTCTCGACGGACCAGACCCGGGCGGCAGAAGCTGGCTCTGGGGGCGTGGAACGTCACCTCGCTGTGGGGAAAGGAACCGGAGCTTGTGAGGGAGGTGGAGCGCTATCAGTTAGATCTGGTGGGGCTTACCTCCACAGTCTCAGCTCTGGTACCGTACTCCTGGATAAGGGTTGGACTCTATTCTTCTCCGGAGTTGCCAAGGGCGTGAGGCGCCGGGCGGGTGTGGGGATACTCATAAATCCCCGGCTGAGCGCCGCGGTGTTGGAGACGAGAGGGTCGCCTCCCTGCGCCTAAGGGTTGTAGGGGGGAAAACTCTGACTGTTGTTTGTGCGTATGCACCAAACAGCAGCTCAGAGTACTCGGCCTTCTTGGAGACCCTGAATGGAGTCCTGTATGGGGCTCCAGTAGGGGACTCCGTAGTTCTGCTGGGTGACTTCAACGCCCATATGGGCAACGATGGAGACACCTGGAGAGGCGTGGTGGGGAGGAACGGCCTCCCTGATCTAAACCCGAGCGGTCGTTTGTTATTGGACTTCTGTGCTAGTCATGGATTATCCATAACAAACACCATGTTCGAACATAAGGGTGCTCATAAGTGTACCTGGTACCAGAGTACCCTAGGCCGAAGATCAATGATCGATTTTGTGATCGTGTCATCTGATCTGAGGCCGCATGTTTTGGACACTCGGGTAAAGAGAGGGGCGGAACTGTCAACCGACCACCATCTGGTTGTGAGTTGGATCAGGGAATGGGGGAAATTTCCGGATGGACCTGGTAAGCCCAAACGAGTATTGCGGGTGAACTGGGAACGTCTGGAGGTGGCCCCCGTCCTAGGTATCTTCAACTCACACCTCCGGCGGAGTTTTTCTGGCATTCCTGTGGAGGTTGGGGGCATTGAGCCGGAGTGGGCGGTGCTCAAAGCCTCCATTGCTGAAGCTGCGGTGGCTAGCTGTGGCCTCAGGGTCTTATGCCGCTTTTCCACTGCATGGTACCAGCTCGACACGACTCGACTCGACTCGACTCGACTCAGCTCGCCTTTTTTGCGTTTCCACCGCGATCTAGTACCTCAAGTGGCTGCTTTTTCTAGTACCGCCTCGCTCTAGGTTCCAAGCGTCTGAGCCGATGCTAAAAGGTGACGTCGGCAGACGGCCGGCCACTGATTGGCCAGAGAGTGTGACGAAGTCACGAGAGCGACATGGCAACCATGCCGGTAACAGCCATAGCAGCGCCGCAGCCAACATATTCCACTTCTTCAACATGCCAGCTAATAATACGAACACGAATACCATCGCATCGATGTTCTCCATTGTTGTTATGTGGGTTCTGTCCATGTGTGGGTTACGTAGGTGTTGTTTGCGTCGCGTACAAAAATACGTCACGGCCCTTTCGCGCAGACGACCCCGCCCACGTCCCGGAGGTACTATTTGCGGTGGAAAAGGACCCGCGCTGCTACCGTGTCGAGTCGTGTCGAGTCGTGTCGTGTCGAGTCGAGCTACATGTGCGGTGGAAAAGCGGCATTAGGCTCCTCAAGGGGCGGTAACCCTCGGACACCATGGTGGACACCGGTGGTCAGGGAAGCCGTCCGATTGAAGAAGGAGGCCTTTCGGGATATGATATCCTGGAGGACTCCTGACTCGGTTGCAGGGTACCGACAGGCCCGAAGGGCTGCAGCTGCTGCCGTGTCGGAGGCTAAGCAGCGGGTGTGGGAGAAGTTCGGAGAGGCCATGGAGAAGGACTTTCGGTCGGCACCAAAGTGTTTCTGGAAGACTATCCGGCACCTCAGGAGGGGGAAACGGGGAACCATCCAAGCTGTGTACAGTAAGGATGGGACTCTGTTGACCTCAACTGAGGAGGTCGTCGGACGTTGGAAGGAACACTTTGAGGAACTCCTGAATCCGAATAACACGCCCTCTATGTTGGAGGCAGAGCTCAAGGTTGATGGTGATTCGTCGTCAATTTCCCTGGTGGAGGTCACTGAGGTAGTCAAACATCTCCGCAGTGGCAAAGCCCCAGGGATTGATGATATCCAGCCAGAAATGCTAAAGGCTCTGGGTGTTGAGGGGCTGTCATGGTTGACACGCCTATTCAACATCGCGTGGGAGTCGGGTACAGTGCCAAAGGAGTGGCAAACCGGGGTGGTGGTTCCCCTGTTCAAAAAGGGGGACCAGAGAGTGTGTGCCAATTACCGGGGTATCACACTTCTCAGCCTCCCTGGTAAAGTCTACTCCAAGGTGCTGGAAAGGAGGGTTCGGCCGATCGTCGAACCTCAGATTGAAGAGGAACAATGCGGTTTTCGCCCCAGACGTGGAACTACGGACCAGCTCTTCACTCTCGCAAGGATCCTGGAGGGGGCCTGGGAGTATGCCCATCTGGTCTACATGTGTTTTGTGGATCTGGAGAAGGCGTATGACCGGGTCCCCCGGGAGAAACTGTGGGAGGTGCTGCGGGAGTATGGGGTAAGGGGGTCTATCCCCAGGGCCATCCAATCCCTGTACTCCCAAAGCGAGAGCTGTGTTCGCGTCCTCGGCAGCCAGTCAGTTTCGTTCTCAGTGGGTGCTGGTCTCCGCCAGGGCTGCGCCTTGTCACCAATCCTGTTTGTGATATACATGGACAGGATATCGAGGCGTAGTCGTGGTGGGGAGGGGTTGCAGTTCGGTGGTCTGAGTATCTCGTCACTGCTTTTTGCAGATGATGTGGTCCTCATTGGATCATCGGCCTGTGACCTTCAGCACTCACTGGATCGGCTGGCGGCCGAGTGTGAAGCGGCTGGGATGAGGATCAGCACCGCTAAATCTGAGGCCATGACTCTTAGCAGGAAACCGATGGATTGCTTACTCCGGGTAGGAAATGAGTCCTTAGCCCAAGTGAAGGAGTTCAAGTACCTCAGGGTCTTGTTCGCGAGTGAGGGTACTATGGAGCATGAGATTGGCCGGAGAATCGGAGCAGCGGGGGCGGTATTGCGTTCGCTTTACCGCACCGTTGTAACGAAAAGAGAGCTGAGCCGCAAGGCAAAGCTCTCGATCTACCGGTCGATCTTC
Source organism: Gadus chalcogrammus (assembly GCF_026213295.1). NCBI lineage: Eukaryota > Metazoa > Chordata > Actinopteri > Gadiformes > Gadidae > Gadus > Gadus chalcogrammus. The sequence goes on along the minus strand of NC_079430.1, from coordinate 990,647 downwards.
GTTCCTATCCTCACCTATGGTCATGTGGGCTGGGTGATGACCGAAAGGACGAGATCGTGGGTACAAGCGGCCGAGATGAGTTTTCTCAGAAGGGTGGCTGGCGTCTCCCTTAGGGATATGGTGAGAAGCTCAGCCATCCGTGAGGAACTCGGATTAGAGCCGCTGCTCCTTTACTAAAGGAGTCAGCTGAGGTGGTTTCGGGCATCTGGTAAGGATGCCCACTGGGCGCCTTCCTTGGGAGGTGTTTCAGGCACGTCCAGTGGGGAGGAGACCTCGGGGAAGACCCAGGACTAGGTAGAGAGATTATATCTCAACACTGGCCTGGGAACGCCTCGGGATCCCCCCGTCAGAGTTGGTCAATGTGGCCCGGGAAAGGGAAGTCTGGGGCCCCCTGCTTGAGCTGCTCCCCCCGCGACCCGACCCCGGATAAGCGGACGAAAATGAGAAAAAAAAAAGTTATGAGAATTTGTATCACCCGCTCCATGAGAAGCACAATATTCAAACAGTGTACAGCCATTCACATCTATTTCCATTGGATCTATGCAAATTTCACCATCTGTATTCATCCCAATACCTTCGTAATTTTCAGTGTCTGTCTGTGTTCTATATTGGTTTCATCAATTGACAATCAATATTTATTTGTATTCTCTCCCATGTTTAATTTACCTGTGAACCTGCCAAACCTATTGGCAAATATATATTATTGTGCTTACGTCTTACAGTCAGCAGGTGTATTTTGGAAAGATCCTCTTCAATGAAACGGTATTCTTGAGACACAGTGATTCCCTTATTTAGCTGGGAATACTGCCAATTCCAATGCAGGAGGTTTTTAAGAAGAAAATGGCGGAAAACATTGAATATATTATGAACAAGGGCTTGTTTGATCTAAATTTAGACCCAATCTGAAGGGACACACACACACACACACACACACACACACACACACACACACACACACACATCCATACTTTTCAGACTGCACACAGTGAGGCTTGTTATTAAGACAAGATCATGTGATAAGTCACTCAAGATATACCAAGATAGTGGTATATTGATCAGTATCTTTAGCCTCATAAAGTACAGCCAATGTCCTCTTTTAAGTTGGTATGGCGCAGTCAACCATTACCATGGGAGCATAATCTAAAAACACATGCATACACACATTCAAAAACATGTGTACACCATTACACACAAACACATGCACACACATTAACACACTGACGATGTGTCAATCAGACAGAGCCTGTAGCGGACCCACAGCGCTCCAGGACCTGGGGTCCAGTGGCTGGGTCAGGGGGCCCCCGAGATCTGGACCCTACCATCCCCCCCCCTCTTAGGTGCTCTGCCATCAAATACTTCCTAGCAATCCATCTCAATAACCATCTGGACGTAAAAGAGAGAAGGTAAACCATAAGAACAGGCCATTCTGTCTGTGTTTCGTTCTTTCTACTGTGTTTCCTCTTCTGTTGTCTCTTGTATGACATTTCAAATCCTATGTTTTTCAATCCTTCTGCATAAGGGAGATGAAGGAAGCCGCAACATGTTGAGGCAGTCATCTGTTCACTACTGTGACCAATAAGAAGTGCTTACGTAGGCAGTAATCAACACGTTAAATAGGGCAAGGTCGTCATCGTTTGTCATTAAAGTGTTTATTTCTCATTATTCCTGCTGCCTGCTCTGACGAAGTGGGAAAAAAACCTTTAGATTAACTAAAGTTCAAATTAGGGCTGTACGGTATGGACTAAAATTGATATCACGGTATGATTTGAGGCATAGACGGTAACGGTATTATATCGCAGTATTTTAATTTTATTTTTTAGTTTCTATGTAAATGCTTCTGAATTGGTAAAATACTGGTTAGGCAGCTATTACAGTACTTTTGTATTACTGGGACACATTTCACATAGTACAGAAGTGTTGAAATACAATATAATCAAGCTGCACAAAGTTAAAATACAAACTGAATTCAAGTGCAGCTGCAATGGAGGTATCGTTCCCTCAACCAACTTGAACAAAATAAAACTACCACAATGGTATATTTGTTGAAACCATGTAAGTGACTCTTCTTCAGCAACAGTATTGCAAGAACTGTCATAATTGCACATTGTCTCTTTGTTCACTTTGGCCTCATTGCTTTTACCCTTAAAACAATAAAATATAGCAGCATAATATTAAATTCAATAACAGCAGGAGAGAAACTTTTTCCCCAAACAATAAACATGTTTCAACAACTCTCATAACACAACATTAAAAATAAGTTGCTGCTCTTCAGTAACAAAGCATGAATAGGCCTACATAGTGCAACAAACAAAAAAAGTACAACAGAAACAAACAAAATTTGCTTAACAAATATTTTAATTTAACATCCCTTCTTATGACTCATTCATTTCTGAAAGTGGCTGTTGTATTACAGGTTATTAGCAAGGAAGACAAGTCTGTCAACTGTCTCTGGCTTCAGAGCAGATCTGTGGCAGGTCACAATGTTGCCACCAATGCTGAATGCCCTCTCTGAAGGGGCACTGGTGGCAGGAATACAGAGTTCTTCGGTAGAATTAGCCTGTCTTTGCAGCAGTGACGTAATCTAATTCAATTCAATTTCAATTCAATTAAATTAAATTTTATTTGTATAGCCCTTAATCACCATTACAGTCTCAAAGGGCTTAACAGGCCAAATATTTGTGACACACCCCTTTACCCATGCCCCCACACGGGCAAGAAAAAACTCCCTTGAATCAGCAAGGAAGAAATCTTGAGAAGAAACGCAGTGTAGGGGATCCTTTCTTCCAGGGATGGTCAGGAGTGCAATGGGTGCCACAATTGACATACAGGTAAATACATGCACATCATATTAAAATGGTGATGGGGTTCTGGCCGGTTCCATGAGGAGAGTCCAGGCATCCAGTCCAGTACCCGCAACACGCTAGAACAGACAGAATAGTGAATTAGAGCGGAAAAGTACATAGTGGGAATGTATAATGTATTAAGAAAAGCACAAGCAAACAGAGTAGTCTTCACTTCGCATCTGTCGTTTTCACACTCCAAATGCAAGATTATAGAGGTGCGTTTTGAGCTTTCCTTTGAATAGCTCCACAGAGTCAGCTTCCCTGATCACTGATGGCAGCCTATTCCATAGGAAGGGGGCTCGATAGGCAAACACTCTCTGTCCAGCCGTTTTCTTTTTAACCTTCGGCAATGAAAGAAGGCCCGCTCCCGAAGACCGGAGGGACCGAATCTCTGCTGCAGCTTTATTTTTTACATATTCTTTCCTGTCATCTGCGATGTATGTTGCTCTGAAACTTGGATCTAGGAGGAAGGCCATGTCTAGCAGGTCATCTGTGGCAGCCTCAGAGTATTTTTCATTTAAATACTTGAGGATGGACTTCTTCATATCCTTTGTCAGGTCTGTGTCATCTTCAGCTGGAGTCAGGACAGTGTTGTTGAGAAGATGGAGCACATGTTTGAGGTATGATACACTGACATATTCTTCTCCGGAGAGTGCATCAGTGAACTCAATCAGGGGGCCAAGGGTCTTGCTCACTGACTCCAGAACATCCATCTCTTGCCATGATGGCACCAGGTGCCAGGTTTTCCTTTCAGCCCTAAGGACCTGAGATATGGCTTTTTCCATTTCGATCACCCTTTGGATAATTTTCTGGCGAGATCCCCATCTGGTTGGCGTTTCGGTAATGAAGCGGTGAGGAGGTAGTCGAAGTTCAGCCTGGGCATCAGCCAATTCTCTCTTCCTTTTCCATGAGTAGGAAAACGCACTCACAATCTTCTTACATATGCCGACTGCACGTTCAACAACAGGCTCTCTGGCACTTCTCTCTGTAAAATAAATAATTCATTATTCTATATGTACACACATCCACATACATTTTATGTTATTTGAGAACACACAACATAAAATAATATATATTCATAAAATTAATAAAGGTATGTGCATTAGGGCTGCACGATTGTTGCCAAAATGATTATCACGATTATTTTGATCAATATTGATATCACGATTATTTACCACGATTATTCATTGAAAAAAAAATCTTTCGAAATTCTACCACCCCCTTGAGGTAGGAGCCACACACTGTGCTCAGCGGCAAATTGCCGCCAGGCCACGCCCCCCCCCCCCACCCCCCCCCCCCCCCCCCCCCTCTTTTCACGCTTCGCGCCGGACTCACGCAGTCGCAGACAGGTGTACAGGGAGCGCTTGGTTTGATTTGCAGCGGAGGTAGAGCGTTTACTGCATGGGCGGGGCTCGTTTCTTTTTTCGTTTTCTTTTTTTTGCGGGTGCATTATTTAAAATTTAAATTTAAATTAAAAAAAAAAAAAAAAAAATATCGCAAAAATATCGCGGGAACAATACGTGTCATCGTGGGACGCCAATATCGTCATCGCGATAAAAATTCGATATATTGTGCAGCCCTAATGTGCATATATATAAAGAATAATGATAATGATTAGGAATTATTCTATGTACACACATCCTGATCATTTTTGAGAGAAAATAGCCTGTCATGCATAATTGCAAATTCACACTGGTTGTGTATACAAATCAAAATTTTTAAATATAGGATAACCTGACAGACCAGAAAAAAATATATTGAGAAAGATGTTTTTAAAAGACATCCTCACCTATTACAGTACACTGACTGAAATACTTACAAGGATATAAGAACAGTGTAAAATGAACCATTAGGCTCCACCTAATGGTTCATAATGCCCCGTGTAGTTGTAAATTAAAAATAGAATAAAAAAAACATTTAGACCTACCGATGGCGAGGTGCAGCCGGTGGCCAAAGCACTGCAATCTGGTCCAGTCGTTCAGTGCCACTGCCTTCACAACATTTGCGCCATTGTCGGTGGTGATGCATACTTGCGACTCTTCTTTAAGTCCCCATGATTCAAGCGATTCCCTCAAGCCTTGGGCGATTGCATCTCCAAGTGTGGTCATCGGGGAAACATGACGTTTGTAAACACTTGCTGCACAACTCCCACTTGTTGTTGATGAAATGGATGGTCAAACTTAGATAAGGCTCCATTGTCCGACTTGACCATAAGTCAGTGGTCGTTGCATAATGTTCGATGTTTCGGATTTCTTTCTCCACTTGCTTGCGGACCTTGACGTACAGTTTCGGCATCTCAATTTGACTGAAATGTGTTCGCGCAGGTAACACGTACCTGGGATCCAGTGCCTTGACCATATCTTTGAATCCCTTTCGATTGACCGTTTGAAATGGAACCACATCTTGGTAAACAGTGACGGTGTTTGTTACCTCGTTCCACCGCTGGCTTTTTTTGTCGTAATGACTGCCTCTGGAAAATACCTGCGTGAGTGATGTTTGAGACGCCGAGACAGCTCTTTTCTTCCCGCTGCTAGTCTGCGGAGGCCGCAATCCTTTGGCTCTCTTTGTTCATATTCCAACACGTGATTTCTTTGTAAGTGATGGAAAAGGTTAGTGGTATTACCGCAGTTTGCCACCACTGTTTTCTTGCACAATTTGCAGTTGACAGTTTTCTGCTCGGTGTCTCACACTTTAAAACCAAACCATGTCCAGATAATGGAATGTGAACCCTTCTTTTTCACCAACTGCACCTCTTCCTCGCGTGCTGTGCTTTCAGCCATATCTCCGTCTGTTAAGCCACTGCCGTTCTCTCGTGCATGTTGTGCACATGGATATGTTTGTAAACATTGTGATGCTTACGCGGGCTGCCTGGACGCATTGTGATGATGTCATTGCTTCTGCGCTCGTCAAAATAAAAGGGGGAAAAAAAGAAAGTGTTCATCTACTTGTCACACCGGTCCCGCGGTAACGTCAAAATCCCTACCGTAGCGAAAATTCACACCGGTATACCGTCAGAACCGTTTATACCGTACCACCTAGTTCAAATTAGCTCCTAACTTGTTTTGACCAATCATGTTCCTGATGTCGGGGATCTTTGCTTGTGTTTCTCGCCTGGAAACGAGTTGCAAAGGCAGTTCGATTGGACAGATTTGATTACTGTGTTTTCTGCCCCGTCCACACGGGAACGATCTTTTCCCTTCCGTTTTCCTTTGATGCGTTTCAGGAATATCTCCGTAAAGACGGAGTCATTGCGTGAATGCATGATAAAAAATAGTACAAATCAAAAATCAATGCAACTCTAACGTTGCCAAGCTGGTAGGGGGGCGATGACGTCATCGTTTGCGTTTCAGGCGTCCACACGAATCCTAACACTAAACCGCATAGGTCCGGTTTTATTTGAATCCACCCTGGCACCTGGTTTCAGAAAAGTGCATTTTCGGGCACCGGATCCGCCGGCTCCGTCTGGACAGTCGGCCAGAACGGATGAGACTTTGTTCGTTTCACCAAAAAATTGGCTCTGTGTGGACGGGGCCTTAGTTTTCTGAAGGTGTCCTGCCTACTTACTGGGAGTGGCTAAATCGTACACATTGTGACTTTAATATTAATCTTGAATATATGAAGAAGTGCACCAATGCCACCAAAGTGTGTGTGTGTGTGTGTGTGTGTGTGTGTGTGTGTGTCAGGTTGTATAAAGGGATCCACTGTCAATAGAGGGGTCTGGTCAGGCTAAGATTCTACTACTTTAAACAGGCTCTTCAACCTGTCCATTGTACTAGAGGCAAAAGGGACTTAACACATATAATTCAACCTCTTTAGATCAGTGTTGTGGTGTGTTACGACCGGCCTAGGGGAACCGGACATAACACATGGTGCTCCCCTCTTTTCCCACTCCCAAGGACGACCAGGCACACAGGGCTGCAGTCCAGCATAAGTTGATTTAATTCAATTGATGGAGCCTCGGGGTGAGCATAGCCAAAACAACAAACAAAACAATCTAACCCCAAAACTAACTTCCCTAACCGACAAACCAAAGAAAGCAAAGTTCACAGGATTCTCACTGACTCCCTATGTGATAAACAGGAGAAAACAACGATAAACCAAACAAGCTACTCACCCCTACGATTACCTGGACTGCTTAAGTTTTAACATAACAAAACACAATACAATACAATATAATGCACCAGGCTTACATGGTAAGCCTGGTGCAGTTGGGAGCAGGGTCAAGAGAAGGAGGATGATTGTCTCCAGCGGCGGCCATTTATAGCAGCTCCTCCAGCCCCTGCACCAATCAACAGCCAGCACCTGGAGAAACACCAATGGTGGTAGCACCACCCTCAGGCCGGGAGGAGCAGCACCTGGAGAGGGAGAGAGCCTAAGGGTGGTAACACCACCTTCAGGCCGGGAGGAACCACAGCACAGACGAAATCCAACACTGAAAAATACACATACGACCCTGGGTCGTAACACCCCCCCACCTAAGAACAAACATTTCCTCCTCTACAGGAAATGTTTGACCCAATAAGAACATATACAGACAGCACCTACAGAGGCCGACGCTAAGGCGAAGGGCTACGGACTACGAACGACGGACCTACGGACTAAGAACCTACGAACCTACGGACTACGGACCTACGGACTACGGACCAAGAACCTACGGACTACGGACTAAGAACTACGGACCACGAACTACGGACTAAGAACCTACGGACTACGGACTAAGAACTACGGACTACGGACTACGAACTAACAAACAACACTAACCCTCCACTGAGGGAGCAACAAACAACAATAACCCTCCACTGAGGGAGCAACAAACACTACTAACCCTCCACTGAGGGAGCAACAAACACTACCCTCCACTGAGGGAGCAACAAACGCTACTAATCCTCCACTGAGGGAGTAATGCCACGACGAAGAGCCCACGTAGCTCCGACTTGCGACCGACAGCGAACCCACTCGGTTCGCCTATCTGGCCCACTGGCCACGTCTGCTCTCATCCCTGCAGCTTAATACCAATCCACGTGATTGCTGAGGGGCTGCAGGTGTGTCTGATCAGTCCGACGGGGAGGGTGATACCTGGAACAGCACACAGAACAGCAGAGGAAAAACACACACACGTAACACCCCCTCCCATAAGTGCAAACTAAGTTTGCTACATTAGAGCAGTCTCACGGTGAGTGGAGGACTCGTGCCTTCAAATCGTATTCAACATTTGGTTGTAAAAAAAACGGATGTTTTGCAGGTGCACACACACGCAGGTACGCACACGCAGGTACGCACACACACGCAGGTACGCACACACACGCAGGCACGCAGACGCAGGCGCACACACAAAAAAACGCAGGTACACACACGCAGGTACACACACGCAGGTACGCACACGCAGGTACGCACACGCAGGTACGCACACACACGCAGGCACGCAGACGCAGGCACGCAGACGCAGGCACGCAGACACGCCACAAACTCCTCCACACTAAACGCTGTCACACCAGCCATCACACCGACAATAGCGCTTAGCCGCTAGGCTAAGCTACCAACACTTTAGCGTGTCACCAACTAACTCCGCGGCAGACGTAATAACTATTAACGCCGGATGCTGCACACAAACAAACCCAACAATAAACAAACATCCCCCAGACCCTACCTAACGAGAACTAACCTGTCTATCTTCTGGAGCGTGCCGGGCTCGAGGCGACTTGAAAGGCAAAACTTCAGCGACCGGAGTCCTGAAACGCCTACCTCCGTCGGGGAACTCTATCCCCGCCCAGGATTTTCTCCGAAAATAATAAAGGAAAACAAAAAACAATTGTCCGAAGGAGGAGCCGCTGTGCGACCCAGCTGGACACTTCTGTCTGACTGAGGGGGTTGTTAGTAACCTGTGAAGGCGGGAGCGTGCACACCCGGACGCCAATACCCACTGTGAACCACTGGAAGTGACTTTTCACTGAGAAAACAAACTCAAAACAACTAGAAACATCTCAGATAATTTCTTTAAACGATCCCGGACGAGCCCCCAATTATGTTACGACCGGCCTAGGGGAACCGGACATAACACATGGTGCTCCCCTCTTTTCCCACTCCCAAGGACGACCAGGCACACAGGGCTGCAGTCCAGCATAAGTTGATTTAATTCAATTGATGGAGCCTCGGGGTGAGCATAGCCAAAACAACAAACAAAACAATCTAACCCCAAAACTAACTTCCCTAACCGACAAACCAAAGAAAGCAAAGTTCACAGGATTCTCACTGACTCCCTATGTGATAAACAGGAGAAAACAACGATAAACCAAACAAGCTACTCACCCCTACGATTACCTGGACTGCTTAAGTTTTAACATAACAAAACACAATACAATACAATATAATGCCACATGGTAAGCCTGGTGCAGTTGGGAGCAGGGTCAAGAGAAGGAGGATGATTGTCTCCAGCGGAGGCCATTTATAGCAGCTCCTCCAGCCCCTGCACCAATCAACAGCCAGCACCTGGAGAAACACCAATGGTGGTAGCACCACCTTCAGGCCGGGAGGAACCACAGCACAGACGAAATCCAACACTGAAAAATACACATACGACCCTGGGTCGTAACATGGTGTCATAAGGTTAAGGGGCAGGGGTAACAGGTGATGAGTGTGGGAGTATTGTGTGATTGCTTTTCATTAGGAAATTACACTGCTAAAGTGACATCACAGGTGAATGGTGGTGGGAGGAAAGAACCATGGGACTACTGTCTGCAAAAGCTTTTCATCATGCTCAAGCTCAGGATGTATGGCTGGAGCAGCGAGGAGGAGATGCGATGGAGACCGCTGGGCTGCTGCTGCAGAGGCATTAATAGAAGTGGTCATATGTGATCGCATTCACCTGGTCGCTTTTTCGGAATTGGGAGAGTGAGCTTGGAGTGAATTCTTTCTGTTGACCGCACTTACGCACGCCAATTTCACTGGTCACATAGCATTTTACGTGTTTTATGAAGTGAAAGAATAAAGGATCAAACGCAAACCAAGAAGTGGAACCAAATTATTTAAACTGCTCGTCAGTGTCTTCTCCCACGTTCAGTCCCTCGCGGCGAACTTGGACTGCGATCCGCTACAGTTGGGTCACAACAATCAATTAAGTCGCATTTTTCCGAAATGTAACTAAACATCACTAACTGCTAACCCGAAAAATTTTGTTTTGCTCTATTTGGCAACATCTTGATCCTTCCCAGTGATACAAATAGTTTAGCCAACCAGTTCATAGTATTCATAATAATATAAATGCAGAGGCTTCATCAGTAGTCCATCGTGAAGAACATATCACTATGGCAATATCTCCAGTGTGTTAACTCATTCAGTGATAGTGACTTAATAGCAGACATGCAAACGGCGCGCTTTTTGGCGCGAGTCGCTTTTTTATCGTACATTTTGGGGACCTGTGTGGTTCGTGCAGATCCGAAGAGGTTTTTTTTTTTGGGGGGGGTGGGGTGTCGATCGGTGCGCGCGTGCAGGTGTCAATATTCCGTAATCTGACTGACTGAGACCCCTCGAGCATTCGAAGTAAAGAAAAGTGATTCCGTAAATGATTTTGTTAGGGGACCAATCACAGCCCTTGCCGTCGCGTCGACTGAAGGTTAAATATTGGATGCGCATGCGCACGTTAGAGCTTAGATCGGGCCCAGAAAATCAAGCCCGACCCGGCCCGAGCCTGTGCACGTTCCTCCCGAGTCCGGCCCGACATGACACATTAACTGTAATTATGAGCCCGGGCCCGATTTCAACCCGACATTTATTTTAACACATATGTAACTTTGTACACATTTGTTACTAGGCCTACTCTGCTAAATAACTATGTAAGGGATAATGTATAGAACGCCGGTCATTATCGGGAAAATAAGCCCCGACAGGGCGAACAGTACACCGACGCGCAGCGAAGGCGTCTTGCTTCGCCCTGAAGGGGCTTATTTTCTATAATGACCGGCGATGTTCTATAGGCCTACATGATCCCGCTTATTACACGGCTACTTGCCAAAACTAAAAAAATAACTTCACATCGTGTGCCTTTTTACAATTTATTCGTTACTAGCATTCGTAGTGTTGATCAGCAGAGCAATAATTATAAATTGTCCGCAAAGACGGTGACGCCGCTTAGCAACGGAAGACGCTGGGGTTAACAAGTCACCGGACTACTACCAAAATGAACGGAGCGTTGCGCGGCATTGAGAAGACCTGTGTAATAAAGGCCTTTAATATTTCTGTTTATGGCATAGATTTCTCCTCAGATTAGGCCAATAAACCAATGATAAAAATAAAAACGCTCGATCAAAGGCCCGGCCCGACCTGAGGATAGTGGTGGGAAATATCAGAGAAGGATGCACTTATTGTGCAGCAGGACGCAGGGTGCAAGTGCAGTTGGAAGTGGTCAGGGCTAAAATTAGAAGTCACGACTGAGGTGAATTCAGTGAAGCATAACTTTCCACTGTCTGATTTTTTCAAAAAATTTTAGAAAAAAGGATGTGCTAAATGCACACTCTGCATTAAAGAAATTAATTATGCCAGCAGGGGTGTACATGCACACTGTAAGGCAGACATTCATCGGAGGAAAGTGACAACAACAATAAATAGACAAAGTGTTGCACAGCTTCTCCGAAACCCAATGCAGAGGTGTGTGTTTGTGTGTGTGTTAAAATAAATTAACTTAGTTTAAAAAGTCACTTTAACTGAGTAACTAATATCGTTTTTATCTTTCTAGGCATATAGCATATAGCATATGTCTTCCCATGACAATAGGATATCATGCCATCACATTTTTTCCGACTTCGGGTAGCTCTCTCTTTTTTTGTCATACATGTGTTTGCATCCCTGTAAGAGACATTTACGTACCAAATAATCGTTGAAATCGCTGTGTTAACATCGCCTGAATTTCCCAGGATGTAACGGATTGTGACCTCAATTAGAGATGCTAATTATGGGCAGTGGCATCACTGAGCCGTACTATCTGTTAACAGTGGCATCACTTACATCACTAAGAGCTGTGAACACTAGGGACATCAGTAAGACTTACTGTTGACATGACATCGCTAGGCTTGCAGAGACCTCAACAAGGGTCTTCCAACATGGAATATATTACAGCAATATCTGATCTAAGATTCAAGCTGAACCAAACTCGTATCATTTGTATTAATTGGAACCGTCTATTTTCATATTGAGAGTCTAGTTTGTACTGGCAGAAAAACCTTGTGCTATACATTGTGCATGCAGTATCTCATTCCTCGTAGTATCGAATAAAGAGGGAATGATGTGAGATATAGGCTTATGCTACAGGATTTGAATGGCTATAGTTCAATTACATTCTTTCTTCTTGTAACCTTCTGAGTAATTCAGTCAGTATTCCGAGACATTTCTACAAACTTGTACAGACACACTGCATGACCTGGACATCTCATCAAATCACTCGTCTTTAGAGTATGGCCTGCGAGCATTGTTTTCTCATTATTTTCCCCATTTCTATCACTACTATAATATTTGTGTGCGTCCAATTTATAGATCCTAAGTGTGTGTGTGTATGTATCAGAGATGGAAATTAACTTTTTTGCCCACCAGCTACTGTGGCAGGTAGATTTAAAAATTTACCAGCCACTCATCTTTTTTACCAGCGCTATATTTTTTTATTAATATATGCGTACATTTTAAACAATATAATAGTAACAATAGATAAGAAGTGTTTTTCATACACATCATTTTATTCCATCAGAAGTGATTCTTAAGCCCAGTTCAGACCAAAGATTCACCTTGCAACGGCTTGCAACGAGACGGTTTTAGAACGTCGCAGGGGCGGTGTGAACGGGTCGTTGCAAGCCGTTGCAAGGAGTTGCAAGGCGTCGCAAGGCGTTGCAAGGAGTCGCCAGAGATTGAACATGTCAAATCGCAAGGTCCAGTTTTAGAACGCGGCGATTTAACTATTCCTCTTCAGCCAATCACAGCACAGAACAACTTGTACGTCACGGCCTTACTCCGTCCCGGTACCGTACTGTCCACTCCAGCATAAAAAGATCCGAAGATGGCAGACTTCTGGTCCGAGGAGAGGGAGGAGAACTTAATTCAGTTGCTGGAGGATCAACCGACGTTGGTCGATATCCCCGACTTCCAGCTCTCTACACAGATTGGCGTAGGCACCCTGTTTCTGCCGCTGAAGTAACCAACTGCGGCTCCATATTCTTGGCTTTATAACTCGCCGTCTTCTCCTTTTCATGATTAACTTATCCATCTCCAAGTAATAGTTGAGCCGATGGTGAACAAAGACAGATCAAACTGAAATTCAACTAACGGAAAATGCAATGTATCCAAGTACAACGGGTAATATAAACTAACTGTAAGCTCCAGCTATTTACTCCAATGCAGATGTAGTTGAGAATGACAAAACACAGTAACTCTAGCCTACTCTCAAGCAAAATAAAAATAAAAATAATTGCAAACCTAACTAATCTAACCTACGCAAATGATAATGTTGCGGCTCTCAGCTGTGCCAGAGCGTTCACAGTTGCTATGGAAACCACCTAGCGTCGCAGCGCGTTGCAGCCAGTGTGAACTGCCCAGTTTTAGAACGTCGCAGCCCGTCTCGTTGCAAGGCGTTGCAAGGCGTTGCAAGGCGTTGCGAGTTGCAAGCCGTTGCAAGGTGAATCTTTGGTCTGAACTGGGCTTTACTGTAAGTAGGTGCTACCAAGGAACTGAGTTGAAAATGTTACACTCTTACCACATATGATAAACAATACACAGGTATGGGCTGTAACGATACGCGTATCGAAACCGAAATCACGACACTCAAAGCCACGAACCTGTCTCGCGGTGTGAGAAGGCAGAAGCGCGATATGCCCTAACTCTCCGGTCAAATTGTCAGATTGAAATTTGCTAATAATTTGTCTAAATAATAGTCTGCTGACAGCGCCCCCTCCTATCGATGCCGTAAGTATGCGACGAGATGCCCTCTCTGTTGCTGACAGCTCTCCGTGTCTACGGAGGATTGCATTTCTCCACAGCCGTCGAAGTCCTCATATGCGATATGAACGACATTTATCCAGAGTGGGCCAAGCGTGAAAAAAATTGCCTGTGTGATCCTGTCTCTATTGTTTTGTGTGATTTGACTGGTTTGTCTGCTTATAGGTCGGAATGAAGCGGCCACCGATTATTGACAGGATGGGTACTTTATTCTACCGGACTCGTTTGCTTCTTCACTAGACACACACGCTACCGCTCGCTCTCCTCGCTCGTCCAATCACTCGCTGACGTCACTCACACAAGCATACGCACACTGCCATTCTCGCGCAAACACATATGCTGCTCGTAACACTATGCCCTGTTATTGCGACGTTCATGTTAGACGTTCATGTTTTTCCCCATCTATTGAAAGTTAGGCTATTAAACATGTTGCATTCTATACGGCCTGATTATGTCATTATTTAAGCTACATAGCCTAATTAGAAGTATAAAAAATAAAAAATACGAACTACAGATTACTTTAATTACTTTGTTTGTTCTTGAATTGACGTAGAATGGAGCAAAGACTCCTGGGATGGGAAATGCGTTTATCCAATAAACAGCTTGCAGGTCAAGTCCATTTTCGGAAATGTAGGGGGATATATGATCGGCCCCACGTCTAATGGCATGACCCTAAAGATGCGTCTGACAGAGAAAGCGGGCAAGTTCGTGGTTGCTTGCTTGTTGTTTGCACTTGCACCCATGCACTCATGATAGAAGGCAAGAAGAGAAAGGAGGGGTTGAAAAGGCCAGAATAAAAAAGAAGCGGATGCTGGAGGGGAATGCATCTAAGTGCTCGAAAATATCGGATTTATTCCGAAATCAGGCATCAACGAGTTGTGCAGGTGAATTGACAAGAAAAACAGTTAGCCAGAGGCCAGAGCTCAATTACTGACGTTATTGCTAGGCGGGAGCTAGCACAAGCTGACAAGTTAATGACTTAACTGATCTTTCTCTTTTAATGGATGGAGAATATGTTAACATATTTGGAACCTAGACCTATTTGCCTAAGCCCACGTTGAAATAAACAGATTGATTTCACACTTGTTCATCAAAACCTCTCCCTGTGTCATTGTGTGTGCGTGTTTACGAGGTGCGTGCGGGGTTCTTGATTGACCGATTTTCGATATTATTATACGAATATTGAATAGTATTTATGCCAGAAATGCGCATCCCCAATTAATATCAGTATAAATTAGATTTTTCCCTGTTTTTGCATTTAAGATATTAAGTGTTTTCTTGCCGATGATCCATGGCTGCGTTGGTGAATGTCGGCACACATCGAATAATCGATTATTCGTTCATACCTCCCACTGATTATTCAACCATGACCTATAGCCTATACAAGAAAAAAGTTTGAGCATTGTGATGACGCTGATCAGACAATGCTAGGAGAAGTCATGGCTACAATAACGGATGTGCACACATTGCAAGGTGTACAACAGAGGATAGAATGCAGTGTATGCTAGGGGTGTGACGATACACTCAGCTCACGAGACGAGACACGATATTCGGTTCACGAGATCGAGACGAGACGAGATTTTAAGAAAACTACAATGACAAAATATATGACTGGACCAACAGACTTTTATTTAACCGAGTTGCACATGCATTTTGAAATGTTTTATTATAACTCTTTACATTCATGAAATTGAAACTAAAACAAAAATGTATAAAAGTTGAAGTAAAATAAATTAAATTAAATAATTCTCTTTTTTTTCCAAGTGCAAACAATATTATGTGCAAAACCAAATCAAAGTTCTACTCCATCAATACAGAGTGCAAATAGTGCAAACAGAGTCTGACCAAGTATGTCACTGACAACTTGGTATTGTCTGTGTCTTATCAGTCACTCTACTGCCATTCATAATTTCCGCCGGGTACCCAAAATGCTGCCAAACAAATCATTTAAAAGTGGCGGGGGCATCTTCGACGGTAATACGGGTATTTTCGGTATTTTCCGACGTCATTCTGGCTGCCTATGGCTGCTTCCCCTGCTTCTCCTCCTCTTCTTCTTTTCCTTCTCCTTCGTTAGGTTTTGGCAGGCTAGACGTATCAAAGGCGCATTACTGCCCCTACAGGCCACAAATAGAAGTTTGGATAGCTCAGAAATCTCGCGAGACAGATTTTTAACGCGACGGGTAATATCGTTGAGTTTAATCTCGCGAGATCTCGTGGCACGAGATCTCGTCACACCCCTAGTGTATGCTAAACAAAATGCATGTGTTCATTAGTGAAATATGATAGGGAAATGTAATGATTGCATCATTTATGTGTTGCATTTAACCATGTAGTGGTAATACTGTTCATTAAAGCTGTTTCTATTTTACAATTTAAACCAGGCATAGAGGAAGATGATTTGTCGGTCAGTGCAAGGGAGAGTGAAGCCTCAGGGTCCAGGATGGAAACGGAAACTGATGAGGAGAGGGATGTTGAACGCAAAGAGGCTGGAGCAGCTGAAGAGGAGTCTGAAAGTATAGAAGTTGGACAAGCTGAGGTAGGAATTGAGCGTGTAGAGGCTGAACCAGTTGAGGAGATTCCAATCTTCAATTATTTTGCCTGTCCTAACTCTAAAGATCTGTCATTCTTTTTTCAATATCACCCCCAACAAACCCCAAGTAGAACCTTGCCTAATATTTTTAATAGTAGGGATGGAATGAATCGCAAGTGGTTGACCTACTGTGAAGAAAGTCATGCTCTCTTCTGCACAGTTTGCCTAGTATTTTCAAAGCCCTCTGCTTATGATGGCCCTTTTGCAAGAGGAGGCATGCATCCTGGAAGCATGTACATCAGAGAATTGAGGAGCATGAAAGAAGTCTCATACATAAAGACTATGTAGAGGCTTACTTATTGAGGGCACATCATGGGGACATTGAGAGCAGATTAGGGGGGGATCAGCTCTCCCTGCATCAAGAGCAAGTCAGAAAGAAACGGCAGGTGATGGATCGGGTCGTCAATGTTATCAAGGTAAACGGGGTAAGCTACCGGGTTTCAGACTTTGAAGCTGCCTACACTTTGGAAGACAAAAGCATAGACCTCGGTAATCTCCTTGAAATGGTCATGCTCCTGAGTAGGTATGACCCTTGCCTGCAACAGCATTTATCGGAATGTATTGGAAAAAGTAAAAAACAGCATGAAGCTGGGGCAAGAGGCAGAGGTTCATTGGTCACTCTGCTATCAAAAGACGCTATCAACAAGGTTGTCAAAGCGATCAGGCAGCTGATAAGGGAGACAATTACCAGTGAGGTCAGAGAAGCCAAAATTTTTTCTGTCCAGATTGACACCACTCAAGACATCCCCACCAAAGACCAGTGCTCTGTGATTCTCAGGTATGTCACAGATGTGGTCCATGAGAAGTTGGTCGCTCTGGTTGATTGTGAGGCCTCTACTGGGCAGTATTTTCTTGACCTCCTGAAAGACACACTAGCAACCCTTAACCTCGATGTGTCATGTTGTGTAGGGAGTGCTACAGATGGGGCAGCCAATATGCAGTGCAGTTACAAAGGCTTCTCTGCCTTTCCATCAGAGGCGTCCCCCAACCAAATCCATGTCTGGTGCTATGCACATTTCCTTAACCTGGTTTTAGCGGACACAACAGGCAGTGTTATTCAAAGTGCTTCGCCTTTCTCTCTACTGAAAGACATCGCTGTTTTCATAAGGGATTCGTTCAAACAAATGAAAAAGTGGGAACAAACCAGCACAGAAAAGCGGCACCGAAGACTCTCTCCAATAGGACAGACACAGTGGTGTGCTAAAGATGCTGCTCTGAGAAAGGTGTTTGGGTATTTTGGAAGACCCGACAGTGCCATGTATATAGATTTAGTCTTGACTCTTCTAGCAATTTAACTAGAACCAACAATGAAGCCAAGTGCTAGAGTCAAGGCTAAAGGATACATGGATGGTCTCCTAAAATTTTAGACAATTCTCACAGCCCAAATCTTTCTCAGGATTTTTGAGCAAACATCCCCCCTGTCCAAATACCTTCAGACAAGCGGGATGGATCTCCTGACCGCACACCGACTGGTAGTGGGAACAGAGGATAGGCTGAAGAGGTGTGTGCGAGACTTCAGTGGCATTAAAGAAGCTGCAGACCAGTTTGTGGGGTGGGCCAATGGTGAGCTGCTGGAGAAGGACTGGGAGATGGAGGTGGAGGTAGCACTACCTGAAAAAACGGGTAAAGAAAATAAGATAATGCCAGGGGAGCTGGCAGAAGATGAGCAATTAACAGCAGCTGAAAGGGACTTTGAGGTGACTGTTCATAATGTCATTATCGACACCGTCACCCAAAGTATCCATGAGCGCTTTGCTGTGAGTGGAAAGCTTTGCTCGGATTTTGCCTGCCTGGATCCGAAAAACTTCTCTGACGTAAGAGATAAGGGACTTGGATCTGCAATGCAAAACATCAGTAAATGCTTACTAAAATTTGATGCCAGAGCCACTACTGGTACCTTACAGGCTGAGCTGGCAAGCCTCGCCACACATTGGGAAAGACTAAAGCTGTCCCCCCTAGAGGAGTACAATGTGCGGACCTCAGGAAAAGAGGATTCACCTGAAGGCACTGAGGATGGTGATGAAGAAGAACCATGCGAAGTGGAAGGGCCAGAATTGGTCAGTGTTAAGTGTTCTATGTGTAAGAATTGTGCCAT
Organism: Gadus chalcogrammus; assembly: GCF_026213295.1. Classification (NCBI taxonomy): domain Eukaryota; kingdom Metazoa; phylum Chordata; class Actinopteri; order Gadiformes; family Gadidae; genus Gadus; species Gadus chalcogrammus. The sequence goes on along the minus strand of NC_079430.1, from coordinate 972,148 downwards.
TTGTGTTTACCTTATCCTGGCACAATACAACTTAGTGAAAAACTCTTACCATGTAATTGGACTGGCCTACAAATTTCTTCTAACAATATCAACTACTCAAGTGGCCTGTGGAGAAGTTTTTCTACACAAACATTTGGAAAGAATAGACTTAGGAGCACTATCAACCAGGAGCACTTGGAAGCCTTTATGCTCATGGCCACAGAAAAAAACATCCTCATGTCTTTGGACACTGATGGGGTGATCAACAAGGTTGCAGAGACCAGTGACCTTCTGAGACGACAGCTAATGTTTTAAGGTAGGACATGTTTAATTTGTTCAAGATGTTTTGTTTTCAATACAATTTAATTGATTAAGTATCCATTCATTATGCTGACCAATTATATTGTAACTTGCTGAAAAATGAAAGGCACTCCATCCTTTTCCCTACTCATGTTTTTCAGGCCAAAACTCCAGCTTCCCTTCCCCTAACCCTGACCTCCATCTCAGAAGAAGGACAGAAAGGACACTTACTCTGAGCCCCTCAGGAAAGGACACTACTCTCTGTATATAATCAGATGTCTATAGTTTACTATAAACCTATAGGCTACTCAAAATTCCTGAATAATGGTCTGTAGAACTCTTTGGAGCTTTCTATATGTATATATTTTAATAGTTCTCTACAAACGTATTCAATGTACCTGTTTTTCTTATGTTATGTTATTACCTGTAGGTTTAATAGGTTGGCATTCTCTATACTTTTTCTAAACTTAAACAGGCACCTTTTCGAGTGCTATGGGTCTGATACCCAGGTATATTTCCTTGACTAATGCTTGAAATTTCCATCCACCCACAAAGCTATTCTTATACTGCCCTTAAATATTTATTGTTCCTTACAAATTTATTGAATAGTGCCTGGTTTTCCAGTGGTTGAATGGCTTGTTTTATTGCCTTAGCACTATCCATAGTTCCTTTCTCAAAATGTCTAAAAATATGTATATGTCTACTATTCAAATGTATGTTGTTTATCCAGGTCTGTCGTACAATATTATATATAGTTGTATTATTTTATTTATATGTTATATTTTAGCATCTGTTTATTAATAGAAAACCAATAAAAGCTTTAAACCTACTCTTTAATATTGTGTCAATATTGTGCATTTGCGTAGTGTAGTGCCATCTAGTGGTCAGATTTCATATTTCGTTAAGTCTTCCCCAATTTCGTTAAGTGTGCCACAATTATTAGCACCCCTGATGTTAATACTTTGTACAACCCCCCCTTTGCCAACAAAACAGCACTTAGTCTTCCCCTATAATGTTTCACAAGATGGGAGAAAACAGAAAGAGGGATCTTCGACCATTCCTCTTTGCACAATCTCTCTAAATCATCCAGCGACCTGGGTCCTCTCTTCTGCACTCTCCTCTTCAGCTCACCCCACAGGTTTTCAATGGGTTTGAGGTCTGGGGACTGAGATGGCCAAGGGAGGAGCTTGATTCTGTGTCTGGTGAACCATTTCTGCGTAGATTTGGCCGTATGTTTAGGGTCATTATCTTGCTGAAAGACCCAGTGACGATCCATCTTCAGCTTTCGGGAAGAGGCCACCAGATTTTGATTTAAAATGTCCTGGTATTTCAACGCGTTCATGATGCCATGCACCCTAACAAGGTTCCCAGGGCCTTTGGCAGAGAAACAGCCCCACAGCATCACCAATCCTCCCCCATACTTCGAAGTGGGCATGAGGTGTCTTTCTGCATACTCATCTTTTGTGTTCCACCAGACCCACTTAGAGGGTTTGGTGCCAAAAAGCTCTATCTTTGTCTCATCTGACCCAAGCACACGGTCCCAGTTGAAGGTCATGTACCGCTTAGCGTACTCCAGGCATTTGCGTGTAGGATTTTGAGTGAGAAAAGGTTTTTTCCGTGCATGCCTCCCAAACAGCCTGTAGGCATCTAGCTAGCGCCTGATGGTTGTTTTGGAGACTTTGTGACCCTAAGATGCTACCATTCCTTGCAATTCTGTGACAGTGAGTTTTGGAGATTTTTTTATTTCTCTTACCATCCTCCTCACTGTGCGTGGTGGCAAAATGAACTTGCGTCCTCGTCCAGGCTTGTTTCCCACTGTTCCAGTTGTTTTTAACTTCTTGACGATTCCTATGACGGTAGATATGGGCAGGTGTAGGCGAGTGGCTATTTTCTTGTAGCCATTGCCGGATTTGTGAAGGTCGACACATATGCCTTACTTGAACGGTGTGTTCCTTTGTCTTTCCCATGTTGAAGAGAAATGGCCTCTGTGGCACGTTATATTTATACCCCAGGAAAGCAGGAAGTTATGAATTACTAATTACATGTTCCTACATACTCTGATCAACTTTGTAAACTACTGTAGAAATGACAGAAATACTTTAATTACATTAATATCCTAGGAATTGTTAGGGGTGCCAATAATTGTGGAACAGGTGATTTTATGAAAAATAATATCTATTATTCAGGTTTTTTTTTTTTTACTTCAATTTCACTTGAGTTGAAGGTTACATTTTTCTACAGCTTTCAGTGTGAGAGTATGCTTCTGCAATAAAAATTGAATTTATTTAAAGGCTTTTAACACATCTTAACCAGGGGTGCCAATAATTATGGAGGGCGCTGTGTATATGTATGCATGTATGTCAGTGGCGGCTGGTAGTTTTTAAAGTGAGGGAGGAAGGACCACCGCTTGGTTGCCATTGGCCTGCTTGCACTGTTGGTGTATGGTGGCATAAGAATGTGAGACTCAAGTTGTTTCAGGGTGTTTTGGTGAACTACAAAATAGTAGGGAGTAGGGCTGTCACTTTTTCCAAAAATGAAATTCGAACGAATTTCGAATGTCCATAATTAATTAAAAAAAAGAAACACGTTTGTGGAAATCACGTATACCTACTGAATGCATAACAGCACAGGATAAAAACACATCTTTGATAACACATTTGTAAACACAACAAGAGGAAGCTCCGACACACAAGTGCGGCTGTCTTTTACGCATTAACAATAACTGCTCGGAGCGCGATATGCGGAGCGCATGTCGTCCATGGCACACACAGCCTATATAAACGAACAATCTGTGAGGCCGACCTCCAACACGGCATGCTGCTCTTTTTATTCCTTAAGGAAAGAAAATTACAAGTAGTCTCGCAGCTCTCCGTTACCGCTGCAGCTGCTTCTGTCAGCCGTGCTGTATAAGTCCCCAAACAGGCTGCCCATCGCGCCCAGCGCAGCAGCAGACTTTTCCCCCTGTCGTGTGCGATCAGTGTCGGTCTCCGTTTCAATGAGCTCGTGTGAGAGGCTTTCAGTCACGAGATGTTTCTGTGCAGGGGAAAGGTGGACTAACCGGGAGAAGCGGGGATCCAGGAGGGCCGCTTTATTGAGGAAAAGCCACTCGCCGCTCTCTTCGTTATAGCGCATTTTTACAGTTCGAATGGAGAATTACACTTCGAATTCGAACTTTTCACCCCACCTTCGAACGAATATTCGAACTTCGAATAAAAAGTGACAGCTCGCCACTCCACTGCTTCAGGATGTTGACGTGGTACACCTGGGTTGGCTTCCGCCTCCCTGGTCGTCTTACCCGGTAGTTTACGTCCCCCACCCGTTCCACTACCTCATACGGTCCCTGCCATTTGGCCAGGAACTTGCACTCTGCTGTGGGGACCAGGACCAGTACCTGGTCTCCGGACTGGAAGGTTCGCAACTGGGCTCCCCGGTTGTAGACCCTCGCCTGGGCCTGCTGGGCTTGCCGGAGGTTTTCCCGGACAATGGGCCAAACCTGGGCCATGCGGTCCCTCACCTGCTCCACGTGGTCCAGGGTGGTGCGGTGGGGGGACGGCTGGCTTTCCCAGGCCTCCTTGGCTATGTCCAGGATACCGCGGGGTCGTCGTCCGTATAGGAGCTCGAACGGCGAGAAGCCGGTAGACGCCTGGGGCACCTCCCGCACGGCGAACAGGACGTGTGGTAGAAGCTGGTCCCAGTTCTTGCCGTCGAGGTCCATGGCCTTTTTTAGCATCTGCTTCAGGGTTTTGTTAAACCGTTCCACCAGGCCATCCTTCTGGGGGTGGTAAACTGAAGTCCGGAGCTGCTTCACCTGCAGAAGCCTGAGTAATTCCTTCATTACGCGTGACATGAAGCATGAACCCTGATCTGTTCCTTGGCTATCCCCACCCGACTAAACAATAGCATGAGTTCCCGGGCGACCGCCTTCGCGGTGGCTGCACGCAGGGGTAGGGCCTCGGGGTACCGGGTGGCGGACTAGTACCAGGATGTCTTGGGCAGGGGCCCCACAATGTCTAGGGCTATACGGTCAAAGGGGGTCTCGATAATCGGCATGGGGACGAGGGGGTTCCTGACTGTGGCCCTAGGCGCAACCCTCTGGCACACGGGGCACCCCCGACAGTGACGCTCTACGTCCCGCTTGACCCCCGGCCAGTAGAACCTTGCCAAGACCCGTTCCCGGGTTTTGTCCATCCCCAGGTGGGCTCCCAGGAGGTGGGTGTGGGCCATATAAAGCACCTTGCTTACATACGCCCGGGGCACTACCAACTGTTCCCTCACTCCCCCCTCTCCTTTTGCTACCCGGTTCAACAGTAGTGCTGAAGTGCGGGTATGGCAGGTGACTCACCGAGTCTCTGGGCTGTCCGTCGTGGGACACCACATGGCTCCAGGCATGCTTCAGGGCCTCGTCTTGTGGCTGGGCGCTGCCAAACTGGCCTGGTCGGGTCGAACCTTCCGCCCTCCCCGGTAAAAAGGGGGTGTGGGGTGTATCCGGTGCCGTCGCTCAGCCGCTGGGCCACCTGCCAGTTCTCAAGCTGTCTGACGAGGTCGTCCACCGTGTCGGGATGGTGGTGGGCCAGTACCCTTCGGGCACCCGGCGGGAGCTGTCGGATCGTATTGTCTATCAGGACCCGGTCCCTAGGGCTGGGACCCTCTCCGGTCGACAGCCACCGCTTTACTAGCCGGCTGTGCGGGGCAATCTGCGTCCTTACCGGGCCCCGGACGTCATGGAAGCGTTGTGCGCGGGCCGCGAGGTTGTGCCCGTAATAGGCCAAAATCGCCTGCTTCAGGGCTGGGTACTGCCGGGCGGTCTCCGCCGGCAGGTCTTGGCTCGCCTGCTGGGCTGGTCCGGTGAGGAACGGCGTTACGATATGGGCCCACTGCTCCTCTGGCCAGCTCTCCTCTGGGCGGTCCGCTCGAAGTCCTCCAGGAATGCCTCGACGTCGTCCTCGGGGCCGAGCTTGGTGAGCCGGCTGGTCGGGGCGGTGATCGGGGCGTCGCGGACGGCATGCTGTGTGAGTCGGAGCACTGCTTCGCGGAGCAGGGCTAGGCTCTCAGCCGTTTCCCGCTGCTGTTCGGCGGCTCGCGCCTGCTGCTGTCGCTGGGCGGTGGCGGAGATTGTGGTTAGGGATGCAAACAATTAATCGATTATCGATTAATTGTCGATAAGAGATTACTCGATTAAAATAAATTACTTGCAATTAATCGCATTTTAACCCGTAATTCCCCAACCGTCCACGTGAGGGCGCACTTGACGCCAGACGTACTTGACGCACACGCGGGAACACAAGCGGGAACACAAGTAAAGCAGTGCCGTGTTCCAATACCCGTACTTCCATGAGTATACTTAAAGGAAGTATACTATCCGCACTGGCTACTACGTTAATTTTTCAGATGTGAGTGCTGTTCCAAATCGAGTACTCCGTGGTGCACTAACCGGAAATTACGATCACGACTGCCGCCGTGGCTCCTCCCCCGCAATAAACATCCCGCTTTGAACGGTGAACTATTTACGCCTAGCAGCTATAAAAAGCTATAAAAACTATAAAAACTACAAAATGACTCTATTAATGCAGGCTATGTGGAAAATGCGCCGACTTTGGCTCAGCCTGGCTCCGCCTCTTCTGCAACGTAGCTAAGAAGGCTGCCGTTGAGTACGGGGAGTGTCCTTCGATCCACACTTCACGATTAGCCCGTTTTGAGTACGGCATCCGGGTCCTTGAAGTATACTTCTTTTCGCCGGATCTGAATTGGAGTACTGCGTACTCAAATTTTGGCTAGTAAGTACGGACAGTACGGGTATTGGAACACGGCAGGACAAGACAAACGAAAAGCGGGACACTGACACGATGAAGAGGGCAAAACGGAGTGCAGTATGGAGCCACTTTAAGTTGGTTAATGACGACAAAGACGCCAAATGCACAATATGTGGAAGTATTTTAAAGTACAACAACTAAACGACTTCGTTGAATTACCACCTAAATGTGTCACATTCAGAAGGAAATTCAGCTTCTCAGAAGAATTGCCGCTTATCAATTAATCGATCATCGATCGATAAGATGAAACAACTATCGATTAATGAATTACTCGATAATTTGCATCCCTAGTTGTGGTCCCTTCCGGGTTCTGCATGTCGGACTGGGTAGGTTCTTTACCGGGGTTTTGTAGTGGGGTCTTCGGTTGCCCGCATCCTCCACCATATGTGGTAACCCGGTCCTTGGAGGGTCGGGTTCCAGGAACGAATCAAACAGGGTACAGGGTTTAAAGCCGTTTGCGGCGTTTATTGCAACAGACTAGTACGGTCCACATGGAACACAATCATTCAGTCTATAGGGTCTCCGTGAGCCTCTATCTCTGCGTCGCTGCCGTCCTTCCCTCCTGTCTGTCCTCGACCTCCTTTTAACATGGCTCCTCTGCCACCGGCCAGGTCTCCCCCAATCACACTGATTGGGGAGGCGAAAGGGCTGCTCTCGGTTGCCGTCTGGTGGGTGACGGCGGTACACGCCGTCTCCCACAGTACCTCCGGCCCACCCGGACCGAGGTTTAAGGGGCGGGATGCCAAAATATGTACATACATACTAGAGATGCACCGATCAATCGGCCGCCGATTAAAAAAGCCGGTTTTGTATCCAATCGGCCACAATCGGCCGATCAAACTCACCCGCATGCGGGGTGCGTAGCAGCTCAAGGCGCCCAGAGCGCGGAAAGAAAACATGTCGCATTAAAATCTGAAAGGACGCACTAAACTCACGATCCATGCGTCCCGGGGACGCATCTCATTTTCCCCATGAAAAACGATACATTGTGAACATTAAACAACTCGTGTTTAATGTACAGTAACTGGCCAAAGAAACCTTCTTGTGAGCAGGCCGGACAAGCGCTGTTTCAACCCTCTGCGCATCTACTCGACGCAGACGTGATCCCCTGTTCAAAGTATCGCGACATGCTAATTTAGCCGCTACCAAAACAACTAGCTCGTCACCGCTGATTTCATTTCAACAATTAAAAATGCGAACTTCATAGTAAATAAACCCACGTTTCCACTGCTCGATGCTGTGCTCATTCGTGTCGATTATGTTGTAACGTTTAGGGGACGTGCTGTAATGACATAAATGAAACATAATCCGGTGGTGGTGATGAAAACGACATTGAACGGAAGCCGCCATATTGTTATGCCCAAACGGCGCCTGCGCATACATCGCGCTTCCAACGAGATCCAGTTTTTCTCGAGAAACAGGCAGAGAAGAGAGAACGCAAAAATACCACCAAAGAAAAAGATTAAACCTATTGCAGGTCAGCAAATTATTGCAGCTGCATTTTCTGTCCCCACTACCTCTGCACTCCTCCCTGACTCTGATCAGCCTAGAGAGAGTACCTCAACATTGCCTGTACCTACTTCTGCCTCCCCCTCTACTGAGCCTGATGAGCCCACTGCAGAAGAAGTGCCTCAACCTTCTACATGTTCCTCCCAAAAAAAGCGAACTTTTCTGAAGCAGTGTCTCACCACATACTACAAATGGCTGCGCTTTTCAGATGACAATTTCATGTATTGAGTTTAACACTATTAATTTAATTTAAGAAATAGAATAATAATAAAAAAGAAACACATTTTTTAAACTGGGGAGTCGGGACCCATTGAATTTCTCAGGGACCCACCCAACTCGCCACCTGTGGGTCCCGGGGACTCACTACATTGAAAACCTATCAACATCACTGCTATTATATGATTATAATTATTTCTTAGAAAATCGGTATCGGAAAAACCGGTTTTGGCAGGTCAGACCTCCTTAAAAACCGGAAATCGGTATCGGCCAAGAATTTTGCAATCGGTGCATCTCTAATACATACATACATACATACATACATACATACATACATACATACATACATACATACATAATAATATGTCGCTGATCGGAAGAAAACTGGTCAGCAAATAACTAGCTGAACCTATCCTTGGCTAACCTAATGCTAAATTGCTAACGCTACACACGGAGACTTCATAGCCACCATGGCTAATTATGTTCATAATATTATAGTCTACACATAACAAATATGATCATTTTACACACATTTCACGCACTGACAATATTTCTGACGATTTATATGGATCGTATATGGTTTGCTTGTCATCACAAAACATGAATGAGCATTGAGCAAGGCCATTGAGTAGCCTACTGACAACAACAAAACACCTTAGACCACTTACCTTGATAATTGTGTACAAACTCCTCCAAAAAAAACTTGTACCCCTTGGCAGCCTGGACTGTGGTGTTGCTGAGTGTGTCTCCACAATCTTCTGCACATCTTTGAATCGCAAATTGGGAAAACCCACCAGGGAAGTGGCGAAGAAACGATCCATTTTTGCATTGACGGCAATACAAAAATGACTTCGCCGGAAGAATGTTTACCCGGTGTGACGACATTCCCGATTTTTGTGAGATAGGCCCATTGGGTGGGATATCTGCCCAATCTGGCAACACTGCTCACCAGCCAGGGATCCTGCTTATTGGTTCATAGCGCAGCGCGACTAGATTTTTGCGCGAATCAGACGCCTGTAAGGACACACCCACTCAGAGGAGGACTTTCCTCCTCTCTCCCATTGAAACCCATGTTATTCACCGGCCGCCAGTACTTTCTGGGAAATGAATGGGAGTCAACGGAGGCTGAGGGAGGACCTTCCTCCCTGAAGTAATTGTCAAAAGGCGATAGGGGTGCTAATGTCCCTTTACCCAGGGAAACGAACATTATATATTCAAAGGCATTAAAGCAGTCATATTTAAGGGCATTAATTCATTACAGTAGTCTGGGCAATCTACATTTTTTATTCTCAACAATGTTAAGGAGGATCTTCCTCCCTCTCCTCAATGGAGGAGAAGCCTCCACTGATATATATATATATGAGTGTGCATCAGGGATGGAAATTAACACCCGCCACACGCCATTTGCGGGTGGATTTGTATGGTGGCGGGTGAATTGTGTCACTTCACCCGCCACTGTGGCGGGTAATACTTTCCAGTCAGGTCCGATCAAATTTGCATATCTCATACATTCGTTATATACGGCGCTGCACAGTTCCACAACCATTACTGTCAACATCCGGGGCCCCTTCTTCCTCTACGCCTCTTTTGCTGAACTGCGACTGTCAATATCCGGGATAATATCGGTAACAGGGCTCTCAAGTCTCACGCGTTCGGCGTGAGACACACGCAATTCAACCCATGCACACGCTCACACGCCACACGGTAGGGTAACCAGACGTCCTCTTTTGCCCGGACATGCCCTCTTTTTGACACACTTTTAAAAAATGTGTGTCGGAATTTCAAAATCGTCCGGGATTTTATTAAAGCCTCATATATGTTCACATTGAATTTGAGTTGCGTTTCTCTGGGTCGTTCACAAACTAGTTAGGCTACGCCCTCCCCTACTCAGTTCTGTTCGCTTCGCATTGGTGGAAGTGAGTAGGGGGAGTGGTTAAGTAGAGCCTTCAGATTGGACGGTTTGACCTACTCAGTTACCGTCGTGTTTTGTATTTATTATTTTACCATTATTGTTTTATAGGGACAAACATTAACAAATTTCTCCTACAGGGGATTGATAAAGTTCTATCTATTGAACAGAAAGAAACACTTGGTCATACTTTACACACTTTACCACAGCATTGGCCTACTGAATGCCACAGATATATTTTCAGCATTGGACTGAATGCCACACATATTTTCTTCTGAATATTAGTGTTAAGGGCATATAATGCTTACTATCATACGTTAGTTACCATGTCTGTGTGGACACATTTGTATGCAGTCACATGTAAATACAAAAAAACAAATGTTCCTATTGACTTATGATGGTGTAGCCATGCATGTTGTTTTATTATTAATATGTCAATTCGTTTTTTAATGAAAATACTTTGTATAGATGAATTATCCCCAAACTTGTCATCGTAACACCAACTGATGTGTATGAAAAACACTTTTCTTATCTATTGTTACTATTGTTTAAAATGTACGCATATATTGAAAAATATATAGCGTATAAAAAGTGGCTGGTAAAAAAGATGAGTGGCTGGTAGATTTTTAAATCTACCTGCCACAGTGGCTGGTGGGCAAAAAAGTTAATTTCCATCTCTGGTGTACATATGTGTGTACCAGTGGAGGCTTCTCCATTGAGGAGAGGGAGGAAGATCCTCCCTAACATTGTTGAGAATAAAAAATGTAGATTGCCCAGACTATTGTAATGAATTAATGCCCTTAAATATGACTACTTTATTGCCTTTGAATATATAATGTTCGTTTCCCTGGGTAAAGGGACATTAGCACCCCCTATCGCCTATTGACAATTACTTCAGGGAGGAACGTCCTCCCTCCGCCGCCGTCGACTCCCATTCATTTTCCTGAAAGTACTGGCGCCGGTGGATAACGAGGGTTTCAATGGGAGAGAGGAGGAAAATCCTCCTCTGAGTGGGTGGGACCTTAAGGGGTCTGATTCGCGCAAAAATCTATCTGTCTGCGCTATGAACCAATAAGCAGGATCCCTGGATGTTGAGCAGTGTTGCCAGATTGGTCAGATTTCACACCCAATTGGGCTACTTTTAACCATGTTAGGCTGGAAAGATTATCATTGGGCGGGAAATCTGCCCAATCTGGCAACGCTGTCGATAGCAAACCCGGTCTGCATTGCCGCGGTGCTCAGTCTGAGAGACGCAGAGCAAGTGAAATCTGCGATAGCGAGATCCTAAATGCACAATGGAAACATTGGAAACGGAGGACATTGTTAACGTCTTATTACAAAAAGCATTCCATTTACAGTTACAGTGCTAAGTTAGCGACCAAAGAAAGAGGTAGACCACTTCCCAAAATCAAGGTCACCAGAAGTAATGGCAACGTCAGTGTTGTGAGTGCTACATGGTTTGCTAGGTACGCATGACTTACTGGTAGCATTACAAGCAATTGTAATGCAAAAATAAACAGCTAAATAACTTCAGTCAGTGAGGGCAAAAATAGGCCCAATGATAGGCCCAGATTTTTTGATTTACTTTTACAAATCAATAGTAGGCCTGATTTGACTAATATGCTTTGCATCCTTTCCTTCTGAAATTACAGTGATGCCACTGGTGGCTTTGTATACATTTTGTTCACATACCTCCCTCCCTGCTATTTTGTAGTTCACCAAAACACCCTGAAACAGCTTGAGTCTCACATTCTTTTGCCACCATACACCAACAGTGCAAGCAGGCCAATGGCAACCAAGCACGCAGTCCTTCCTCCCTCACTTTAAAAACCACCAGCCGCCACTGGTGTGTGTACATATGTATGTACATATGTACGCACATAATTACGTACACAAGTACGTACATAAGTACGTATACATGTATGTGCGTATGTACGTACTTATATACGTACATATGTACGTACTTATGTGGTGTGTGCACCATGTAACAGCAACAGAGTACGAATAATAACACCATGGCAAAGAACAAAGCTACGACAATGACAATACATCGCTTTTTGACTAATAAACTGAACCAAATATCCCTCTATCCGATGTCCTGCCCTGTATCCCAAATCCTGCCCTGTGTCCCAAGTCTTGCCCTGTGTCCCAAGTCCTGCCCTGTGTCCCAAGTCCTGCCCTGTGTACCAAGTCCTGCCCTGTTGGCTGTCACTCAAGCAGATGTGGTGATCTTGGAATTTGATGGAGGATCTTGTGTCTATTCAGCCTGACTGGAGCTGAGCTGTGAGAGGAGGGTCTCCAGCCAGGGAGACAAGATGGCCACCACCACCCCCCTGCGGAGCTTCTCCATCCTGCCTTGCTTCATCTTCGTAGAGGTAAGCTTCTTCCTCCCTCTATGTGTCTGAGAAGATACAATTGGTTGACTTGTGCATTCGAACCCTGGTTGTAATGTTGTTATAGCAGATACCAAGGTTTCTTAACTGCAAACTCCTTCCATATTAGTACCTATGGAACCCAACATAGGAACTGTTTTTTATCATGCAAATTCCGTAACCAGATTGTAATGTGAATTTTAATGGGTTGATGTGATTGTCTGTGTATGTCACTGAGTGAAGAGTCTGTGTGTAAGGTTAGGGTTTGGGCTTTTGTATGATATGCATGAATCTAGTCCCTAACACACATGCACTCATATGCATATTAAAGATCTGCATGTGAGAAGATGCTGCAGCTCCATATTAAATTAGTGTCAGCTCAAGACTTTAATCACAGCAAAGTCCCAGGACTCCTAACCTCTCTCCTAGAAACACACACACACACACACACACACACACACACACACACACACACACACACACACACACACACATAGAGAGCTGTCATGCTGAGGGCATGTTGTGTGTTTCACTATAAAAGGATTCTCCTACCAGGTCTGGTGATCAGAGCTAGGCGATGTTGTTGACGAGTGTTCTAGGTTAGGCAATTTATTGAGAAGCACAATCAATAAATGCAAACCTCTGAAAATAAAATATATGTCCAGCAATTTCCTCAAAGTTTTGATGAAATTGCTGGACATACTAGCGCTATTGAAGAGAAACACACAGGTGCTGTTTGGGTGACCTCTATATCATTATTAATTGCAACATTCCAACATTACGATTAACTACTGTTTTCACAGTTTCTCCACATCGATGAAGGTGGCCAAAATCAGAATTGTGAAGTTCAGATTCCATGTGAGTTGTGCTATTAACACTGTTCAGAAAACCTAGGATCTGAGCTGGTTTTAGGCCACTTCTGCCGTCAGTGTGAAGGAGGCCTGTGATCGCCTCTCCTCCTCCATCTTGGAACCCCCCCCCGATCCACTTAGCCGCCAGCCAGGAGACATCGGGGGGGTTGGTATCAAATGGCTCACCCAGTTATTGATTCCACAAATATCATCAATTATTCAAAACTGCTTTTTTTTTTCACCATAAATTAGGTAGCCATAATAGAATCATATAAAGGGAATAACGGACAATTAAATTCCTTTCCGCCTTTTTAAAAAACTCATTTCATTATGTGTGAAAAATCGGGGAGCTGCACAATGATCACTTATCATGGGCCTGAAAAGTCTAGTGGTTGGGGGTTTGACTCCCCTCTGGAAGGTTCTGGGTTCAGCGTTAAAATCTACCCCCTTAAGGACATGCATCTGAATTTGTTGTAAGTTGCTTTTAATTAAGAGGTCCGCCGAATGACTCCTAATTAATAATGACACACCCTTCACAGTCATTAGTGAGCAGACTAGTCCTGTGAGTGCTGGGTGATCTGAGATGCAGCCTCTCATCACATATCTATTCAGAAGACTAATAAAATATAATAATAAAATAAGTAAGAAATAAGTACAAATTAAAGCTGCAAGCAGCATTTTACGGGTGCCATGCCTAAAGCCGACCAATTAGACCTAGACCGGTCCATTGTGACCCTGACAGACCATTAAGACGAAAACAATTAAGACCGTTTTTGTTTGCATACAGTTGACAACGCTGGAATAGCCTCAGCTTGTATCCGTTGATGGGCGAAAAAAAACTCATGACCATACGTCAAAACGCTGAGGAGTAATGATTCTTTAAAGTTTTACATTTATCGCTTTAGCGCCCCCTGTAGTCCTATTGTGATTAACTTTAGCCTGGTTAACCTTGACCTATGCTTCTTTATATGCACCAAGTTTGGTGATGATTGACTCAAGTTAACCCCACCTTTAGTCATCTATCATTGATTGGGCTAATTTGGACGTCCAGCCACCATTTTTTTTACAGGTACTGGGTTTCCTAGGCACATTTGTACAAATGTCCACAGGATTTTGTGACTGTAGAAGAAAAAAGGTCAGATAATATGTCCGTCCAAAGTCGGCATTTTCAGTTAAGGCAAACCATTGGCGCCGGATGCTGCGTAGCGCAGCATAGCCCCTCCTGCCGGTTGCTGCGTAGCGCAACATAGGCTTTCCTGACCGTGGTAAAGTTAGTTTTATATTGGACGTTGGATATTCGACACATTCGAAAATTCTATTTAGCACTGGCTTCGATGGACGAATTTGTGTCAAACCAACTTAGATGTGTTAATACAAGGCCTACCTATGTAAAACAAAGCTTATTTCTTTAAAAAAAATAACAATTGATTTTCTAAAAAAATGTAATGTTAAAAAAGGCTATAAATCTATTATGCGGCTTGACCTTTTGACCTACACATATCAAAACACATCTGGTGAACTCAGCTAACTGCCCCACACATAACACAAAGCTTCTTTTCTCAAAACACCTACCCTTTGATTTTATATTTTTTACTCTCATAAAATGCTATAAATCTATTATGCGGCTTGACCTTTTGACCTACCCATATCAAAACGCATCTGGTGTAATCAACTAACTGCCCCACACATAACACAAAGCTTCTTTTCTCAAAACACCTACCCTTTGATTTTATATATATTTTTTAATCTCAGAAAAAGCTATAAATCTATTATGCGGCTTGACCTTTTGACCTACACATATCAAAACACATCTGGTGTATTCAACTAACTGCCCCACATATAACACAAAGCTTATTTTCTCAAAACACCTACCCTTTGATTTTATACAATTTTTTTAATGTTAAAAATGGCTATAAATCTATTATGCGGCTTGACCTTTTGACCTACCCATATCAAAACACATCTGGTGTAATCAACTAACTGCCCCACACATAACACAAAGCTTCTTTTTTCCAAAATCCCACCTTTTGATTTTATACTATTTTTTTTATGTTAAAAATGGCTATAAATCTATTATGCGGCTTGACCTTTTGACCTACCCATATCAAAACACATCTGATGAACTCAGCTAACTGCCCCACACATAACACAAAGCTTATTTTTTCCAAAATCCCACCTTTTGATTTTATACTATTTTTTTTAATGTTAAAAAAGGCTATAAATCGATTATGCGGCTTGACCTTTTGACCTACACATATCAAAACACATCTGGTGAACTCAGCTAACTGCCCCACACATAACACAAAGCTTCTTTTCTCAAAACACCTACCCTTTGATTTTATACAATTTTTTTAATGTTAAAAATGGCTATAAATCTATTATGCGGCTTGACCTTTTGACCTACCCATATCAAAACACATCTGATGAACTCAGCTAACTGCCCCACACATAACACAAAGCTTATTTTTTCCAAAATCCCACCTTTTGATTTTATACTATTTTTTTAATGTTAAAAAAGGCTATAAATCTATTATGCGGCTTGACCTTTTGACCTACCCATAACAAAACACATCTGGTGAACTCAGCTAACTGCCCCACACATAACAAAGCTTATTTTTTCCAAAATGCCACCTTTTGATTTTATACTATTTTTGTTATGTTAAAAAAGGCTATAAATCTATTATGCGGCTTGACCTTTTGACCTACCCATATCAAAACACATCTGGTGTAATCAACTAACTGCCCCACACATAACACAAAGCTTCTTTTCTCAAAACACCTACCCTTTGATTTTATACAATTTTTTTAATGTTAAAAATGGCTATAAATCTATTATGCGGCTTGACCTTTTGACCTACCCATATCAAAACACATCTGGTGTAATCAACTAACTGCCCCACACATAACACAAAGCTTCTTTTCTCCAAACACCTACCCTTTGATTTTATACAATTTTTTTTATGTTAAAAATGGCTATAAATCTATTATGCGGCTTGACCTTTTGACCTACCCATATCAAAACACATCTGATGAACTCAGCTAACTGCCCCACACATAACACAAAGCTTATTTTTTCCAAAATCCCACCTTTTGATTTTAAACTATTTTTTTAACATTAAAAAAGGCTATAAATCTATTATGGGGCTTGACCTTTTGACCTACCCATATCAAAACACATCTGGTGTAATCAACTAACTGCCCCACACATAACACAA
Organism: Gadus chalcogrammus; assembly: GCF_026213295.1. Lineage (NCBI taxonomy): Eukaryota > Metazoa > Chordata > Actinopteri > Gadiformes > Gadidae > Gadus > Gadus chalcogrammus. The sequence continues at coordinate 955,987 of NC_079430.1, read as the reverse complement.
AGCTTCTTTTCTCAAAACACCTACCCTTTGATTTTATACAATTTTTTTTATGTTAAAAATGGCTATAAATCTATTATGCGGCTTGACCTTTTGACCTACCCATATCAAAACACATCTGATGAACTCAGCTAACTGCCCCACACATAACACAAAGCTTATTTTTTCCAAAATCCCACCTTTTGATTTTAAACTATTTTTTTAACATTAAAAAAGGCTATAAATCTATTATGCGGCTTGACCTTTTGACCTACCCATATCAAAACACATCTGGTGTAATCAACTAACTGCCCCACACGTAACACAAAGCTCCTTTTCTCAAAACACCTACCCTTTGATTTTATACAATTTTTTTTATGTTAAAAATGGCTATAAATCTATTATGCGGCTTGACCTTTTGACCTACCCATATCAAAACACATCTGATGAACTCAGCTAACTGCCCCACACATAACACAAAGCTTATTTTTTCCAAAATCCCACCTTTTGATTTTAAACTATTTTTTTAACATTAAAAAAGGCTATAAATCTATTATGCGGCTTGACCTTTTGACCTACCCATATCAAAACACATCTGGTGTAATCAACTAACTGCCCCACACATAACACAAAGCTTCTTTTCTCAAAACACCTACCCTTTGATTTTATACAATTTTTTTAATGTTAAAAATGGCTATAAATCTATTATGCGGCTTGACCTTTTGACCTACCCATATCAAAACACATCTGGTGTAATCAACTAACTGCCCCACACATAACACAAAGCTTCTTTTCTCAAAACACCTACCCTTTGATTTTATACAATTTTTTTTATGTTAAAAATGGCTATAAATCTATTATGCGGCTTGACCTTTTGACCTACCCATATCAAAACACATCTGATGAACTCAGCTAACTGCCCCACACATAACACAAAGCTTATTTTTTCCAAAATCCCACCTTTTGATTTTAAACTATTTTTTTAACATTAAAAAAGGCTATAAATCTATTATGCGGCTTGACCTTTTGACCTACCCATATCAAAACACATCTGGTGTAATCAACTAACTGCCCCACACGTAACACAAAGCTCCTTTTCTCAAAACACCTACCCTTTGATTTTATACAATTTTTTTTATGTTAAAAATGGCTATAAATCTATTATGCGGCTTGACCTTTTGACCTACCCATATCAAAACACATCTGATGAACTCAGCTAACTGCCCCACACATAACACAAAGCTTATTTTTTCCAAAATCCCACCTTTTGATTTTAAACTATTTTTTTAACATTAAAAAAGGCTATAAATCTATTATGGGGCTTGACCTTTTGACCTACCCATATCAAAACACATCTGGTGTAATCAACTAACTGCCCCACACATAACACAAAGCTTCTTTTCTCAAAACACCTACCCTTTGATTTTATACAATTTTTTTATGTTAAAAATGGCTATAAATCTATTATGCGGCTTGACCTTTTGACCTACCCATATCAAAACACATCTGATGAACTCAGCTAACTGCCCCACACATAACACAAAGCTTATTTTTTCCAAAATCCCACCTTTTGATTTTAAACTATTTTTTTAACATTAAAAAAGGCTATAAATCTATTATGCGGCTTGACCTTTTGACCTACCCATATCAAAACACATCTGGTGTAATCAACTAACTGCCCCACACGTAACACAAAGCTCCTTTTCTCAAAACACCTACCCTTTGATTTTATACAATTTTTTTTATGTTAAAAATGGCTATAAATCTATTATGCGGCTTGACCTTTTGACCTACCCATATCAAAACACATCTGATGAACTCAGCTAACTGCCCCACACATAACACAAAGCTTATTTTTTCCAAAATCCCACCTTTTGATTTTAAACTATTTTTTTAACATTAAAAAAGGCTATAAATCTATTATGCGGCTTGACCTTTTGACCTACCCATATCAAAACACATCTGGTGTAATCAACTAACTGCCCCACACATAACACAAAGCTTCTTTTCTCAAAACACCTACCCTTTGATTTTATACAATTTTTTTAATGTTAAAAATGGCTATAAATCTATTATGCGGCTTGACCTTTTGACCTACCCATATCAAAACACATCTGGTGTAATCAACTAACTGCCCCACACATAACACAAAGCTTCTTTTCTCAAAACACCTACCCTTTGATTTTATACAATTTTTTTTATGTTAAAAATGGCTATAAATCTATTATGCGGCTTGACCTTTTGACCTACCCATATCAAAACACATCTGATGAACTCAGCTAACTGCCCCACACATAACACAAAGCTTATTTTTTCCAAAATCCCACCTTTTGATTTTAAACTATTTTTTTAACATTAAAAAAGGCTATAAATCTATTATGCGGCTTGACCTTTTGACCTACCCATATCAAAACACATCTGGTGTAATCAACTAACTGCCCCACACGTAACACAAAGCTCCTTTTCTCAAAACACCTACCCTTTGATTTTATACAATTTTTTTTATGTTAAAAATGGCTATAAATCTATTATGCGGCTTGACCTTTTGACCTACCCATATCAAAACACATCTGATGAACTCAGCTAACTGCCCCACACATAACACAAAGCTTATTTTTTCCAAAATCCCACCTTTTGATTTTATACTATTTTTTTTAATGTTAAAAAAGGCTATAAATCTATTATGCGGCTTGACCTTTTGACCTACCCATAACAAAACACATCTGGTGAACTCAGCTAACTGCCCCACACATAACACAAAGCTTATTTTTTCCAAAATGCCACCTTTTGATTTTATACTATTTTTTTTATGTTAAAAAAGGCTATAAATCTATTATGCGGCTTGACCTTTTGACCTACCCATATCAAAACACATCTGGTGTAATCAACTAACTGCCCCACACATAACACAAAGCTTCTTTTCTCAAAAAACCTACCCTTTGATTTTATAAAAAAAATTTAATGTTAAAAATGGCAATAAATCTATTATGCGGCTTGACCTTTTGACCTACCCATATCAAAACACATCTGATGAACTCAGCTAACTGCCCCACACATAACACAAAGCTTATTTTTTCCAAAATCCCACCTTTTGATTTTATACTATTTTTTTAACATTAAAAAAATAGTATAAAATCAAAGGGTACGTTTTTTTGAGAAAATAAGCTTTGTGTTATGTGTGGGGCAGTTAGTTGATTACACCAGATGTGTTTTGATATGGGTAGGTCAAAAGGTCAAGCCGCATAATAGATTTATAGCCTTTTTTAACATAAAAAAAATAGTATAAAATCAAAAGGTGGCATTTTGGAAAAAATAAGCTTTGTGTTATGTGTGGGGCAGTTAGCTGAGTTCACCAGATGTGTTTTGTTATGGGTAGGTCAAAAGGTCAAGCCGCATAATAGATTTATAGCCTTTTTTAACATTAAAAAAAATAGTATAAAATCAAAAGGTGGGATTTTGGAAAAAATAAGCTTTGTGTTATGTGTGGGGCAGTTAGCTGAGTTCATCAGATGTGTTTTGATATGGGTAGGTCAAAAGGTCAAGCCGCATAATAGATTTATAGCCATTTTTAACATAAAAAAAATTGTATAAAATCAAAGGGTAGGTGTTTTGAGAAAAGGAGCTTTGTGTTACGTGTGGGGCAGTTAGTTGATTACACCAGATGTGTTTTGATATGGGTAGGTCAAAAGGTCAAGCCGCATAATAGATTTATAGCCTTTTTTAACATTAAAAAAATTGTATAAAATCAAAGGGTAGGTGTTTTGAGAGAAGAAGCTTTGTGTTATGTGTGGGGCAGTTAGTTGATTACACCAGATGTGTTTTGATATGGGTAGGTCAAAAGGTCAAGCCGCATAATAGATTTATAGCCATTTTTAACATTAAAAAAATAGTATAAAATCAAAGGGTAAGTGTTTTGAGAAAATAAGCTTTGTGTTATGTGTGGGGCAGTTAGCTGAGTTCACCAGATGTGTTTTGATATGGGCAGGTCAAAAGGTCAAGCCGCATAATAGATTTATAGCCTTTTTTAACATTAAAAAAATAGTATAAAATCAAAGGGTAAGTTTTTTGAGAAAATAAGCTTTGTGTTATGTGTGGAGCAATTAGTTGATTACACCAGATGTGTTTTGATATGGATAGGTCAAAAGGTCAAGCCGCATAATAGATTTATAGCCTTTTTTAACATTAAAATAATAGTATAAAATCAAAAGGTGGGTTTTTGGAAAAAATAAGCTTTGTGTTATGTGTGGGGCAGTTAGCTGAGTTCACAGATGTGTTTTGATATGGGTAGGTCAAAAGGTCAAGCCGCATAATAGATTTATAGCCTTTTTAACATTAAACAAATAGTATAAAATCAAAAGGTGGGATTTTGGAAAAAATAAGCTTTGTGTTATGTGTGGGGCAGTTAGCTGATTTCACCAGATGTGTTTTGATATGGGTAGGTCAAAAGGTCAAGCCGCATAATAGATTTATAGCTTTTTCTGAGAGTAAAAAATTAATATAAAATCAAAGGGTAGGTATTTTGAGAAAAGAAGCTTTGTGTTATGTGTGGGGCAGTTAGTTGATTACACCAGATGTGTTTGGATATGTGTAGGTCAAAAGGTCAAGCCGCATAATAGATTTATAGCTTTTTCTGAGAGTAAAAAATATATAGAAAATCAAAGGGTAGGTGTTTTGAGAAAATAAGCTTTGTGTTATGTGTGGGGCAGTTAGTTGATTACACCAGATGTGTTTTGATATGGGTAGGTCAAAAGGTCAAGCCGCATAATAGATTTATAGCCTTTTTTAACATTAAAAAAATAGTATAAAATCAAAGGGTAAGTGTTTTGAGAAAATAAGCTTTGTGTTATGTGTGGGGCAGTTAGCTGAGTTCACCAGATGTGTTTTGATATGGGCAGGTCAAAAGGTCAAGCCGCATAATAGATTTATAGCCTTTTTTAACATTAAAAAAATAGTATAAAATCAAAGGGTACGTTTTTTGAGAAAATAAGCTTTGTGTTATGTGTGGAGCAATTAGTTGATTACACCAGATGTGTTTTGATATGGATAGGTCAAAAGGTCAAGCCGCATAATAGATGTATAGCCTTTTTTAACATTAAAAAAATAGTATAAAATCAAAAGGTGGGTTTTTGGAAAAAATAAGCTTTGTGTTATGTGTGGGGCAGTTAGCTGAGTTCACCAGATGTGTTTTGATATGGGTAGGTCAAAAGGTCAAGCCGCATAATAGATTTATAGCCATTTTTAACATAAAAAAAATTGTATAAAATCAAAGGGTAGGTGTTTTGAGAAAAGGAGCTTTGTGTTACGTGTGGGGCAGTTAGTTGATTACACCAGATGTGTTTTGATATGGGTAGGTCAAAAGGTCAAGCCGCATAATAGATTTATAGCCTTTTTTAACATTAAAAAAATTGTATAAAATCAAAGGGTAGGTGTTTTGAGAGAAGAAGCTTTGTGTTATGTGTGGGGCAGTTAGCTGAGTTCACCAGATGTGTTTTGATATGTGTAGGTCAAAAGGTCAAGCCGCATAATAGATTTATAGCCTTTTTTAACATTACACTTTTTTAGAAAATCAAATGTTTTTTTTTTTAAAGAAATAAGCTTTGTTTTACATAGGTAGGCCTTGTATTAACACATCTAAGTTGGTTTGACACAAATTCGTCCATCGAAGCCAGTGCTAAATAGAATTTTCGAATGTGTCGAATATCCAACGTCCAATATAAAACTAACTTTACCACGGTGCTTTACCGTCGGTTGCTGCGTAGCGCAGCATTTTGTACACGTGCTGTTTTCATGACGAATGCAGCATATAACTCACTCTGGTTGGTTAAAAATACACATGGGGTGGGTCTAAAGGCTTTGGTAAAGATCAGGAGACCACCAAAACGAACTTTGGTTGGCTGAAAATCACGTCAATCAATCATATAGCCACGCGATATTCTATGTTTGTTTTTAGCGACGCGTCTAGCTGGCGACCGAGAAGTAGCAATGAACATGGAGGATTTTGATTGCGATGGCAGTGATATTGTCATAGAATTCAAGGGATTTGAGTATGAGAATGAGGACGAGAATGATTTTGTGCCGGTTGAGCCACTGGATCGGATTCCAACGAATCGGTACGCGCAACAGGTACGAGCTCAGACCCTGGCGACCTCAAGTGGACCCCGGTCCCGAAAACAGAAATGAAAACATTCCTCGGGCTGTGTCTTTGCTTTGGAATTTTAAAGCTACCAGCACGCCGCGATTACTGGAGGCAAACTAAGTGGCTCTACCAAACAAATGTCAAGGGACCGTTTCGACATGATCTGGAGGTAAATATTTATGTTTTCTTTTCTTGTGCTCTCTTCCGAGTTCCATTCTCTTCTCTTAGAAAACGGAATGGCCAGTAATGATAGTGGTGCTATAGCAATTACTAATGGTGATGATGGTTGATATTGAATAAATACAATGATGTTAGTTATAAATACAATAATGGAATAATGAATAAATAGTAATACAATTATGAATATAAATACTATAAATAACATAATACAAATAAACACAATGATGGAAATAAATGTCAGGCTCAAATTCTTTGTCATATATGCATTTTCAGATATCTCCATCTAGAAGATAACTTGGACCCTGCCTTGGATAAATCCAATAATCTTTGGAAGATCCAGCGGTTCATGGACCTCCTCTTGCATCAGTTCCAGGCCCTCTATGAGGTCAATGGGTTTGTGAGCGTGGATGAGTCCATGGTAAAATACAAGGGACGCCTTGCCTTCCGGCAGTACCTCCCCATGAAGCCGGTGAAGTGGGGGATAAAGGTGTGGGTCATGGCAGAGAGCAATACAGGCTACATAAACAATTTTCAAGTTTACACAGGGGCCATTGCAGGCAAGACCGAGACAGGCCTGGCTTACCGGATTGTGTCATACCTGGCTAAACCGTATTTTGGGTCAAACTTGTGTGTTTACATGGACAACTTTTACACCAGCGTGAAGTTGTTGCTGGATCTGCAGGTCAGGGGTGTGCCTTTACCATGCTTTGGTTAAAATGTTATTTGTTGTATTTTATATCATTGATTTATACTGTTTTTTCTTCTTAATCTTGTTTTGAGAATGTTTTTAAAATGTTGCTGTTATGGTTGTGCTCAGGGAGCATGTTTTAATAAAACCTGTAGTTCTTACCTTTAAAATGCTTTTTATTTCATGTTTCTAGGTGCTCCAGAGGCTTAGATATTAAGGTTTATGTAGACGTTGACAATTCTTACTATTTTCTCAGAAAAACCTCAGGAAATGAGGTTCTTTTTCCTAGAATAGCATAGGATTTTAGCAGGCGTTTTTAGCAGGCGTTTTAGGCATAAATGGGTTAAGGCAAGGCAAGGCAACTTTATTTATTTAGCACTTTTCATACACAAGGCAGACTCAAAGTGCTTCACATATGAACATTGTCATACAATAAAATAAAATAATAGATAAGTAAAAGAAAACATATGCAAAGAAATTAGTAAAATAGAAAGTTAAAAAGGCATTTTAGTATTCAAATTGAAATTAAAGGCAAAGTTAAAAAAGCTTCTATTTAATCTATTGCAATCTATTTAAGATATTTGTTGCATAATAACTAAATCCTGCTTTCCCATGTTTCGTGTTGACGCTGGGGATAATTAACAGATTGGTCTCAGAGGATCTTAATCAGGCCCAGAGTGGCTAATCGGGAGGACCGGGAGAATTCCCGGTGGGCCGGTCTGACTTTAGGGCCGCGAGGGCCGGTGTTCAATTATTATTTTTATTTATTTTGTGCCGGTGTTCAGTCATGGCACTGAGTGGGTATCACGTGTAGGCTGTTACCGATGTCGCTGGGCCGTCTCCACTTGCAGCTCTTTTCTTTTGTCATCTGTCATCATATCAGGGAGCTGGCGGTCTGTTTGATTATGTCAATGAAACTGGGACGCGGACGCAGGTTAAGGGCACGCCCACCAACAAGAAACAGACGCAGACGCAGCCTGACGTAACGTCCGTGCACGCCGCACACTTTCAGTGGTGTTTGTAGCCTAGCTCCCACCCCAGAAGTGCAAGAAAAATAATAATGCAAAATGGAAAATAAAAAGAGCAAGGGAAAAAAAAAAAAAAAGCGAGGATTAAAAAAGATAAAGCCCTGGAGACACATGCAGCCAAATGTTCAAAAATCTGCAGCTTTTTCAATCAAACGTGCTCGCGGTCTAAAACGCCCAATTAAAACGATGGGTAAGACAAGAAGATGTTGAACAAAATGCAACTACCTGCACCGTTCAAGTGAATTAATTAGCCTATCAGGTCAATGAATTGCGTGGCGTTGTAACATATAGCCTGTCTAACCTAATGTTACATAATTTAAATAATATTATGATGCGACACCACATAACTGGCCATAAACTTTGTCTTGTAGCCCCTCAAATACAAGATGCATCACCAAGCACCAGCCATGAGCCCACAGGTCCAGAGTGTGCAGGTAGGATTGCTCATTAAAGGGCAACTTCACCCATTTCACATAAGCTTTGTATTTTTAGAACCCCCCTCATATTTTTGAATGGTCTAGCATCATTCCCTTATTTTCTGGAGAGACTGGAGAGATCCGTATCGATCTCCAACACTTCCTGTTTACAATGACGCAATATGACGATTTTTGCGTACAAGAAAATAGGAAGTGTAAGAAGGGATGATTCTCGTAAGACTACAACCACTAGTCCCACTCCCCTCTAGGGGGTGGGACCCACTGACGCTACAGACCTATTAGAGCAGTGCCAGTGGGTGGGACTTCACCAGCAAAAACTAACATCCACAGCGACTGAAGCAAAGATAACAGAGGCTGTTGATAAAACTGAAGTACATTGGCGGAGGGTACTGGATCTGACATAGAAGATGGCACCATGCAAAAGTTCACCATTTCGAAAGAAATATAAACGAGGACTACCGTATTTTCCGCACTATAAGGCACACCGGATTATAAGGCGCACCTTTAATGAATGGCTGTTTTCATATATAGGGCGCACCGGATTATAAGGCGCATAGAATAGAAGATACTGCAGTCAAACGTTTGACTGGGGTTGCGTTATGCATCGACTAGACCGAGCTGTGCTAAAAGGAATGTCACGAAAACAGTCAGATAAAGTCAAACTTTATTAAGCGTTCTGACAACTCCGGTCACTCCCATGGTAACGATGGTCAAACGTTAATGTGCATATTAACAATATCTGATCAATATCAATATCTCTTAACAGTAAGCTCACTTTTTCAGTTCATTCCCCGTCTACGAATCCCTCGAATTCTTGTGTGTCCGAATTGAACAGTTGGGCGAGTACGGCATCCAACATGCCCGGATCCCTCTCGTCATTATCCGAGTCAGTGTCGCTGCTGTTGCCTGGCAGTTCAGTGATTATTCCTGCCTTCTTGAAAGCTTGGACCTCAGTTGAGACTGTTATATCAGCCCAGGCATCCACGATCCATTGGCAGATAGTGGCGTAAGTCGCCTGGCGCTGTCTCCCCGTCTTGGTGACGTGTGTTCGCCTTCTTGGCCCCGTCCACACAAAGCCGATTTTTTGGGTGAAACCGCATAATGCTACGGTCACACCAAACGCGTGTAACGTGCCTAACTTGACGCTTGATCATTGTGTGTCACAAAAATGGTTCAACGCGCCTGTGGCTGCGCTGGATTTAGGAGTCCGAGGTAGGAAACCCAAACCCAAACGCCTTAACCCATTTATGCCTAACCCATTTAGGCATAAATGGGTTAAGGCAAGGCAAGGCAACTTTATTTATTTAGCACTTTTCATACACAAGGCAGACTCAAAGTGCTTCACATATGAACATTGTCATACAATAAAATAAAATAATAGATAAGTAAAAGAAAACATATGCAAAGAAATTAGTAAAATAGAAAGTTAAAAAGGCATTTTAGTATTCAAATTGAAATTAAAGGCAAAGTTAAAAAAGCTTCTATTTAATCTATTGCAATCTATTTAAGATATTTGTTGCATAATAACTAAATCCTGCTTTCCCATGTTTCGTGTTGACGCTGGGGATAATTAACAGATTGGTCTCAGAGGATCTTAATCAGGCCCAGAGTGGCTAATCGGGAGGACCGGGAGAATTCCCGGTGGGCCGGTCTGACTTTAGGGCCGCGAGGGCCGGTGTTCAATTATTATTTTTATTTATTTTGTGCCGGTGTTCAGTCATGGCACTGAGTGGGTATCACGTGTAGGCTGTTACCGATGTCGCTGGGCCGTCTCCACTTGCAGCTCTTTTCTTTTGTCATCTGTCATCATATCAGGGAGCTGGCGGTCTGTTTGATTATGTCAATGAAACTGGGACGCGGACGCAGGTTAAGGGCACGCCCACCAACAAGAAACAGACGCAGACGCAGCCTGACGTAACGTCCGTGCACGCCGCACACTTTCAGTGGTGTTTGTAGCCTAGCTCCCACCCCAGAAGTGCAAGAAAAATAATAATGCAAAATGGAAAATAAAAAGAGCAAGGGAAAAAAAAAAAAAAAAAAAGCGAGGATTAAAAAAGATAAAGCCCTGGAGACACATGCAGCCAAATGTTCAAAAATCTGCAGCTTTTTCAATCAAACGTGCTCGCGGTCTAAAACGCCCAATTAAAACGATGGGTAAGACAAGAAGATGTTGAACAAAATGCAACTACCTGCACCGTTCAAGTGAATTAATTAGCCTATCAGGTCAATGAATTGCGTGGCGTTGTAACATATAGCCTGTCTAACCTAATGTTACATAATTTAAATAATATTATGATGCGACACCACATAACTGGCCATAAACTTTGTCTTGTAGCCCCTCAAATACAAGATGCATCACCAAGCACCAGCCATGAGCCCACAGGTCCAGAGTGTGCAGGTAGGATTGCTCATTAAAGGGCAACTTCACCCATTTCACATAAGCTTTGTATTTTTAGAACCCCCCTCATATTTTTGAATGGTCTAGCATCATTCCCTTATTTTCTGGAGAGACTGGAGAGATCCGTATCGATTTCCAACACTTCCTGTTTACAATGACGCAATATGACGATTTTTGCGTACAAGAAAATAGGAAGTGTAAGAAGGGATGATTCTCGTAAGACTACAACCACTAGTCCCACTCCCCTCTAGGGGGTGGGACCCACTGACGCTACAGACCTATTAGAGCAGTGCCAGTGGGTGGGACTTCACCAGCAAAAACTAACATCCACAGCGACTGAAGCAAAGATAACAGAGGCTGTTGATAAAACTGAAGTACATTGGCGGAGGGTACTGGATCTGACATAGAAGATGGCACCATGCAAAAGTTCACCATTTCGAAAGAAATATAAACGAGGACTACCGTATTTTCCGCACTATAAGGCACACCGGATTATAAGGCGCACCTTTAATGAATGGCTGTTTTCATATATAGGGCGCACCGGATTATAAGGCGCATAGAATAGAAGATACTGCAGTCAAACGTTTGACTGGGGTTGCGTTATGCATCGACTAGACCGAGCTGTGCTAAAAGGAATGTCACGAAAACAGTCAGATAAAGTCAAACTTTATTAAGCGTTCTGACAACTCCGGTCACTCCCATGGTAACGATGGTCAAACGTTAATGTGCATATTAACAATATCTGATCAATATCAATATCTCTTAACAGTAAGCTCACTTTTTCAGTTCATTCCCCGTCTACGAATCCCTCGAATTCTTGTGTGTCCGAATTGAACAGTTGGGCGAGTACGGCATCCAACATGCCCGGATCCCTCTCGTCATTATCCGAGTCAGTGTCGCTGCTGTTGCCTGGCAGTTCAGTGATTATTCCTGCCTTCTTGAAAGCTTGGACCTCAGTTGAGACTGTTATATCAGCCCAGGCATCCACGATCCATTGGCAGATAGTGGCGTAAGTCGCCTGGCGCTGTCTCCCCGTCTTGGTGACGTGTGTTCGCCTTCTTGGCCCCGTCCACACAAAGCCGATTTTTTGGGTGAAACCGCATAATGCTACGGTCACACCAAACGCGTGTAACGTGCCTAACTTGACGCTTGATCATTGTGTGTCACAAAAATGGTTCAACGCGCCTGTGGCTGCGCTGGATTTAGGAGTCCGAGGTAGGAAACCCAAACGCCGCCGTGTTTGGGTGCATGATAGAGTTTAGATCGGGTTAGATTAAATAATCTCGGATATAAATAACAGTAATCGGGTTCAATATCTTCACATGGTGTGTCTGGTGTGTTTCCAGCATTCGTAGTGTTGATCAGCAGATAGTCCGCCAAAACGTTGAGGTTGCTTAGCAACCAGAGACGCTGTCCATGCAAGTGAATGGAGCGTTCCCTCTTCATCATAACTATCAAACCAAACATCCTTCACATTCAACGAGCAAACATTATGAAAGTAAAATGCACATTTCTCGCTAAAAATGTTTGCATAAACGCATTTAATGGCGTAACTATGTTACTATTTCCACCCAGAATAAAGAAAGATGTCGGCTGTATGCTTCTGTGATTATTTTAGAAAAAATACACAGAATTACAAGGCTTTAGAGAACAGTGCGCTATTGTATGCTTAACATGTAAAGTTAGAATTACATTATTTTAATAGGATAGGTTGTGATCTAAAGTGGGCCGGTCTGAGGCATTAAACTCCAGGGCTGAAAATGAGTCCCACTCCGGCCCTGATCTTAGTGGTCTAGATGGCTTATGTAGTGGAAGCATATCAGTTAAATATTTTGGGCTATAGGTTAGCAACATGATTTTAAAATCAATTCTCTGACCGACAGGAAGCCAATGTAACGATTTAAGAATTGGTGCAATGTGTTCAAATTTTTTGGTCTTTGTTAGAACTCTAGCAGCAGCACTAGTGATAAAGGCATGTACACGGTTTTGCAAGTCTTTGGTGGACATGAGGCCCTCTAAGTCTTGCTACATTTTTAAGATGATAATATGCAGATTTTGTAACTGGTTTGATGTGACTGACGAAAGGTAAATCTGAATCCATGATAACCCCTAGATTTCTGGCTTTGATTGAGGTTTTCAGGGACAGAGAGTGAAGGTGTTGGGTTACTTTAAGCCTTTCCGTTTTAGAACCAAATACAATTATCTCTGTTTTGTCCTCATTTGTTTGAAGGAAATTTCGGCACATCCATTCTTTCACTTGCTCAATGCACTGGCACAGCAGATCTATGGGCTGATAGTCATTTGGCGATAGCGATACATAGATTTGCGTGTCTTCAGCATAGCAATGATGGTCAATATTGTTATTTTGCATGATTTTCCCTAGTGGGAGCATGTAGATGTTGAATAAAGAGGGTCCTAAGATCGAACCTTGTGGGACTCCACATGTCACGTTGGTTGATTCTGATACAAAGTCGCCAATGGAAACAAAGTAGTTCCTATTATGTAGGTAGGACCTGAACCAATTTAAGACTGTGCCTGAAAGCCCCAACCAGTTTTCTAACCTGTCCAGAAGTATGTATCGAATGCAGCACTGAGGTCAAGTAGCATTAGTATTGAGGTTTTGCCAGAGTCTGTGTTAAGATGGATGTCGTTTACAACTTTAATAAGGGCGGTCTCAGTGCTGTGCAGGGGTCGAAATCCTGATTGGAAGGTGTCATAGTAACCAGTTGATGCCAGGAAGTGAATAAGTTGCTGGAGGACAACTTTCTCAATGATTTTACTTATGAAGGGTAAATTTGATATTGGTCTGTAGTTGTTAATAATAGAGGCATCTAGGCTCCGCTTTTTTAAAAGGGGTTTAATAACTGCAGTTTTCAAAGCTTTTGGGAAATTGCCTGACTGGAGAGAGTTGTTAACTATCTACACTATGTCTACTGCTAGGCAGTCGAAAACATTCTTAAAGAGGTTGGTAGGTAAAGTATCAAGGCAACAGGTGGATGGTTTTAGTTGTGTCGCAGTTTCCGCAAGAGTTTGAGAGTCTATAACATTAAAGCATGCCATCCTTGCCACGTTACTTTTGCCTGAACAGGGTGGCAGTCCAACATTTTTGCTTGAAGTGGAGATATTGATGGCGCGTCTGATGCCTTAAATTTTATCAGTATAAAAAGCTGCAAACTCATTGCATTTCTGCGTGGAATGGAGATCAGGTGGAATTTGTGTTTGGTTGGTCATTCTGTCAACAGTTGCAAATAGGGTTTTTGCATTATTAGTGTTGGTTTTAATGATATTGGAGAAAAATGTTTCTCTAGCACTTTTTAAGTAAGTTGTAGGCACGGAGGCTCTCTTTACAGATATCATGGTGAATATGAAGTTTTGTTTTGCGCCAGATGTTCCTGCATTCTTTTTTCTGTGCTGTTACAGAGGCAGCTTTTCTCCAGGGTGCCTTTGGAAAAAATTTGCAGAGTATGTGGGTTAGAGCTTAGATCGGGCCCAGACAATCAAGCCCGACCCAGCCCGAGCCCGTGCACGTTCTGTCCGAGCCCGGCCCGACCCGACACATTAACTGTAATCATGAGCCCGAGCCCGATTTCAACCCGACATTTTTTTTATTATGTAACTTTGTACACATTTGTTACTAGGCCTACTCTGCTAAATATACCGGTATATGTAAGGGATAATGTATAGAACGCCGGTCATTATCGGAAAAATAAGCCCAGACAGGGCGAACAGTACACTGACTCGCAGCGAAGGTGTCTTGCTTCGCCCTGAAGGGGCTTATTTTCGATAATGACCGGCGACGCTCTAGACATTATCCCGCTTATTACACGGCTACTTGCCAAAACGAAAAAATAACTTCACATGGTGTGTCTTTTTACAATTTATTTGTTACCAGCATTCGTAGTGTTGATCAGCAGAGAAAAATTTGTCTGCAAAGACGGTGACGTCGCTTAGAAACGGAAGACGCTGGGGTTGACAAGTCACCGGACTACTACCCATTAGTGATGCAACGGATCACGGATTTCCCGTGATCCGTACGGGTCAACCCTCACGGGGCGGGACGCCCGTGATCCACGGGTCAGCTGACAAATAATAGTTGCGCGTTCACGTGATCGGCGCAATCTTAATTAGTCTAGGCTTCTGAACATTTAGCGTGGCAGCATGGCGAGTGGCAGAGCGGAGGAGTTGGAGAGGCCTGCTTCATCATTTAAATCAGCTGTATGGGAGCACTTTGGCTTCCGTGTGCACTATAATGAAAACGGAATAAGGGTGGTGGACAAAACGGCCATGGTGTGTCGGCACTGTGGCACCAGAATGCCCTACGACCACAGCAAGACCTCGAGCATGGCCAGCCACGTGAGGCGACATCATCCCGTTGTGTCGGGAGTAACGGGAGGGAAAAGAAAAGATGCGCAGCAAATGCTTCTCCCCGATGCATTTAAGCAGTGCTTTTTTCCTGCAAGCGCACTACATAACAGCGGAGTGGGAGATAAAGATCCCAGTGCTGCAGACACGCCCACTCTACAGCCTGTTATTCACTGTTGAATGTTGGAAATAAAAACAAAAAAGCAATTGAAAGCTAAGTCACATTTGTCTTGCTATCTTTTTCGTCGTTGATGCGAAAATGATCCTCAAAAACCGTGACCCGATCCGAACCGTGAGTTTTGTGATCCGTTGCACCCCTACTACCCATGCAAGTGAACGGAGCGTTCCAAGGCATTGAGAAGACCCGTGTGTTAAAGGCCTATAATATTTCTGTTTATTGCACAGATTTCTCCTCAGATTAGGCTTATAAACCAACGATAAAAATTAAAATAAAAACGCTTGATCAAAGGCCCGGCCCGACCCGGCCCGAGGATAGTGGTGGGAAATATCAGCCCGGCCCGTGGGTCGGCAGAGAATCTAAACTCTAATGTGGTTGGCCTGTAAATAATTAATAGGAGAACTCTGGGGGAGCATTTCAATACAGCACTAAGGTATTTGAATGAAGGAAAATCACCAAATAACATCTGTTTCCCCTGAAATACATTTTTAAATACAGCAGCAACCCCTCCACCTCTTTTTCCAGATCTATATGCATCAAAAAAGTTATAGTTGGGAGGAGCTGTCTCTATCAAAACGATCACGGTTGTTATTTAGTTCCAGCCATGTTTCAGTTAAAAACATAAAATCCAGTTTAAGAGTGGTAATAAAATCATTAACTAAAAATGATTTGTTATTAAGAGACCTAACATTAAGTAGAACCATCCTGATGGTGTTGTTGATAGGCTTTAAGGTTGTTTTTGGTTTGGAGGCAATAGATATGAGATTTGTGAGGTTAGCAGTGTGTCTATGTTTCCCTTTGTTTACTCTCTTAGTGGTTACAGCATGAATGCAAAAGTTGCCATGGTTTCACGTAGGCAACCTTGGGTTCAGCAGATTATGTGAAACTACCTTTATACTGTGTCTACGGCTGAACCCTTTTTTGTCTCAGTAATACTCAGGACTACTATCAGTACAGGGGGGGGGGGGGGGGGCTTGGGCGCCCTCCTCTTGGGTGTTATCAGCCTGTGGCCATGACGTGGCGATGCTATCATTGACACAGATGTAAGTTTGATGCCAACATATTCCAGTTTCTTAAATTCAGCTGGAATATCGCAAAGGGAGGAGACAGTGGAGCTGAAGTTGTTGTTTTGGCTATGGGAGAGATGAGGCTGGAGGTCATCGTCGATGGGGAAATGCAGAGGAGGGGGGTGGCCGTTCCTCTCCAAGCTAGCATCAGCGTCTTAGAGTACCATATTAAGCGCTATATAAATTTCATTTATTATTATTATTATTATCAGCGATGGGGGAAGGCACAGTGTCGATGGAGTCGGGCGGTCTGTTGTCTCTCTCTTCAAGGTCTGTGGGCTGTCTGGTATCTGTGTGTCAGATAGTGGCAGAGTGGATGTGTGGGGGAGGCTGTAGTCTTGCTTCTTCTCAACCTGTGACTGTGGCCTGTGCGTCAGGCCATGGAGATTTTTGGGAAAGTGAGAAGAGAAGATTGTCCCTTAACAGTTTTGAGCCTAACCTGTTTGGGTGTGGGCCATCTGCTCTGAAAAGATATTTGCGTCCCCAGAATAAGTTGATATTGTCAATAAAGCCCCTTCCTCTTTCATTGCAGACTCTGGAAAACCATGTATTCAGTGCAAGTAGACGACTGAATCTGTTTATTCCCCTGTCAACTGCTGGTATCGGTCCACTGATGAATGACTTAATCTGTATTTTTTTCCAGTGTATCCAAAAGATCAGTGTAATCCCTCTTCAGAAGTTCTGACTGTTCTCTTCGAATATCATTAAGTCCTGCATGCACAATAATCTGAGATTTTGGGGTTTTCCAATATGATTGTGGCTAGATCTGGTTGATATCACTAAATTCCATCTGGGAAGTAGCATGTTTTGATCTTCTTCCCGGTTATATCCTTGATGATTGAGTCTCCTATAATCAGAGTGTCTGGTTCATCTGCTTTCTGTGAGATGGGCCCTTGTTGGCGATGGCAGACGCATGCGCAGCCCGCCTCCGTGGCTACTGGTTCCATCTCTGTCCGCACCGTCCGTCCGGACACATTTCGGGGCTCAGCGGTGCACGGGTGGCCGACGCATGCACAGCTCGCCTCCATGGTGACTGGTTCTTGTTCCGTCTCTGTCCGCACCGTCCGTCCGGACGCTTCTCGGGGCTCAGGGGTGCACGGGTGGCCGACTCATGCACAGCTCGCCTCTCTGGCGACAGGTTCATGGTCGGTCTCTGTCCGTACTGTTTGTCCCGACACATCTCGGGGCTCAGGGGTGCAAGGGTGGCAGGTGGCAGGGTTAACTTCTGAACAACTTTGGTGTTGGACTCAAGATCATAGGAGTTCATTTTGATGTTGATGTAAGCATTTAAGACTTTACGTGTTTTAAACCACACCCTTTTTAGAAGTCAATGGCTCCTGGGTGCTTTAATCATTATTGTACATACTTCGCTTTATGTCAGATTGAAGACATTGGTCCATAGATGATATGTGCTATTTTTGTCTAAGTGAAAAAACCTAGGATCCTTAGGGAATTTAGTGTTTTTAACGAAATTCAAGATAGTTGTAAAGCCATCCAAATGATGTGAAGCATATTTGTTCACCATGAGGATATGCATGTGTGAACAAAGTTTCATGACTAAGTCAAAGCGGTTACGAGATATGTTTGTTCAAAGTTTGCATTTTTGGACTGTTGCTATTGCCCGACATTTTGGCCAATCAGTGTAATATTTTCTCTCTGTTAATCTTGAGTCAGCCTCTACAGCTGTAGTAAGTTTAATAAAAAGCGTGCGATCGGTTTAGGCTGTGTCAAACGTGGCGGAATAATATTAATAAAACTGACAATTACAATAGGTTGCCTTCACAGTTTGTGCTTGGCACCCTAATAAGTAAAAATAAGTAACATAATTAAGTAACAGAAATAAGTAACAAATGTAAAGTGCGGAGTGGTAGTAGTACCAGCCACGGTTGATTGCCGTGCAAAATACAGTGCAATGCAAAAGTGGCAATAACAGTTTATTTGTATTTGGATAGTCTCTTGTGGTACACTGTAAAACCTAACAGTACATCTTACTAAAAGAACTAAGTAGACGTAACTTAAATCTCAAAAATCGTTGGGGTTACTCATTCACCTGAATGAACAGAACTTAAGAATCAATAATTGATATAATAACTCTTTTGTTTTGAGTGCTGCTCAAATATGGAACATTTTAAGTCTAACTTATTTATTCCAGTGTGTTCCATTGACTTATTTAACTTAAATGTAGCTATATCATTTTCATTAGACTATATAAGCTACACTTTGTGTAATTAGTTTTTATTGCTATCTCTATTATTTATAATAATTTCTGATGATTATGCAATGCCCAATTAAAACAAATAATTACTGTGACATAATTTCAATGATCACAGTGTAAAGATTTAAAGTTAATCACAGAATATTGGCATAAATAAATAAGCTTATGACACACATTTTCGTTCAACTTTTTTTGATTGTGTCTCAAACAGCTTGTGTGTCTTTTAACAGGCGCTAGCTCTTTATATTTGGGAAACCCATTTATCAAAAACGGCTGAATCCGAATACTCATACTTGACTACTATGCATTTTGCAGTACGCCAAAAAATATAGCGCGTCGGAATGCTCAGTAGCCTACGCATTGTGTAGAAGACGTTTCCGAATGCGTGCTACCGCCAAAGTAAACCACGGAGTTCACTACGCTATCCCACAATGCAACCGGAGTCTAGTAACGAACGAAGAAGAGATGGCTGACCCGACACCAACAGAAAGACGTCGTAGAAAGAGAACACCGATGCTAAAGAGATGGCATGTTTAAAAATAATAATAATTAGTAAAGCTGTTTAAATGACTATTTGAAATGACCATGGAAATGTTATGAATGTTCAGCATTCAGCTTAATAAATAATGTGGCGACTCCTACCCCCGGGGAGTCTGGGTAATCATAATGTTTGGGGAAAAGGGGTTTTATTGTCTTTTTATAACTTGATGTGTTATTAGGTTAAGTGGGGTTAACGGGTTTGGGTTCTTTATTGTTTGTGTGTTAATTGTGATGTGTGTGATCGGGACCATTAGTGAGAGTGTTGTGTGTGTTGGTCAGTGGTGCCGTGTTTTCTGTTGTGTATGAATATAGCCAGCTCTCGTGGTCGTGCGGTGCACTAAGGCACGAGAGTTGCGCCGCCATTTAAACTTGGGCTCCCGTCTCGTCCTTCACGCGCTGCTCGCCACAGTAATTTAAGTTGGATCAGAGATTGGTGAATCCATTGTGTTCATTTAACTTGATTGGCTTAAGGCAATCGGTTTCCTCAAATGAATTGAGTAGACGAAATGTAATTTTAAGTTGTTGTAACTAGAATGTAATAAGTTACATGAACACATGTTATATACGTTGAATGAATTGCTGCATTTAAGTGTAAAAAGCTAATTCTTTACATTTCACCTCAGTAAATGGAATTAGTAATGCTAACTCATAATACACATGTCACAATAACTCTAGCTATAAGAGTTATCTTTACTTACATAAAATAATTGCTGGTACTTAATTTATTTGAGTTAGTAAACTTAAATAGTTCAAGGCAATTGGTTTCCTCAAATAGTTTAAGTTCAACTAACTTGTCAGGTTTTACAGTGTATCATGCGTGGGGCTGGTTTGTGGATAGTGGATTCCTCCAGGAGCCTGACTGCTTGGGGGAAAAAAACTCCTCATCCGCTGGGTTTTGGCCCGAGGCTTTCGGTACCGTTTCCCAGACGGCAGCAGCTCAAACAGTTTGTGGTTGGGATGGATGGGGTCCTTTATGATTCCGAGGGTATTATGGTATTAAATGCTGAATAGCATCATCACATAGGAATTCCTCTTGTCAAGTTTGGTGAGGTCTTAGTGGAGTTCTGTGGCAATGGCGTCGTCTGTCGATCTGTTGTGTTGATAGGCAAATTGGTGAGGGTCCAGGGTGGGTGCTAGAGATCCACACCTTGATGAGCTTCTCCAATCATTTGCTCACTATGGGGGTGAGAGCAATGGGTATTGGGCATGTTGCCTTGCCCTTCTTTGGTACTGGGATGATGACTGATGAGGTGGGCACTATGCCCGTGAAGAGGGAGAGGTTGAAAATGTTTGTAAATACACCAGCCAGCTGGTCAGCACATGCTTTGAGCAACCGGCCCGGTATCCCATCTGACCTGACCGCTTCGCGGATGTTGATGCGTTTGAACACCACACACACATCCTTCTCTGTGATGACCAGAGCGCTGGCTGTATTCTCTGTGGAGGAGGTTCTCTCTAGGAGGCTGGTGTGTCTGAGCTCAAAGCGGGCGTAGAAGCTGTTCAGCTCGTCTGGTAGAGTCAGTGGAGTCAGCTGTGCGGCTAGGGGTCTCTTTGTAGTCAGAGATTGTGTGTAGTCCCTTCCACATTCTGCGTGGGTCATTGCTGTTCAGCTGTGACTCTATTTTCTTGCTATAATCCCTTTTGGCTGCCTTGATTATTCTTCTGAGGTTATAGCAGGGATTTTTTATATCAGTTGTATCTTTGGTTTTGAATGCCTTTTTCCTCGTAGTTAGTGCTGTTTATATATCAGAATTAATCCAGGGTCTCCGGTTTGGTTAAACACAGACTTTTCGTAGGCACCACATCGTCTGTCTGTCTGTCTGTCTGTCTGTCTGTCTGTCTGTCTGTCTGTCTGTCTGTCTGTCTGTCTGTCTGTCTGTCTGTCTGTCTGTCTGGCTGGCTGGCTGGCTGGCTGGCTGGCTGGCTGGCTGGCTGGCTGGCTGGCTGGCTGGCTGGCTGGCTGGCTGGCTGGCTGGCTGGCTGGCTGGCTGGCTGGCTGGCTGGCTGGCTGGCTGGCTGGCTGGCTGGCTGGCTGGCTGGCTGGCTGGCTGGCTGGCTGGCTGGCTGGCTGGCTGGCTGGCTGGCTGGCTGGCTGGCTGGCTGGCTGGCTGGCTGGCTGGCTGGCTGGCTGGCTGGCTGGCTGGCTGGCTGGCTGGCTGGCTGGCTGGCTGGCTGGCTGGCTGGCTGGCTGGCTGGCTGGCTGGCTGGCTGGCTGGCTGGCTGGCTGGCTGGCTGGCTGGCTGGCTGGCTGGCTGGCTGGCTGGCTGGCTGGCTGGCTGGCTGGCTGGCTGGCTGGCTGGCTGGCTGGCTGGCTGGCTGGCTGGCTGGCTGGCTGGCTGGCTGGCTGGCTGGCTGGCTGGCTGGCTGGCTGGCTGGCTGGCTGGCTGGCTGGCTGGCTGGCTGGCTGGCTGGCTGGCTGGCTGGCTGGCTGGCTGGCTGGCTGGCTGGCTGGCTGGCTGGCTGGCTGGCTGGCTGGCTGGCTCCAGGGTGGGTGCTAGAGATCCACACCTTGATGAGCTTCTCCAATCATTTGCTCACTATGGGGGTGAGAGCAATGGGTATTGGGCATGTTGCCTTGCCCTTCTTTGGTACTGGGATGATGACTGATGAGGTGGGCACTATGCCCGTGAAGAGGGAGAGGTTGAAAATGTTTGTAAATACACCAGCCAGCTGGTCAGCACATGCTTTGAGCAACCGGCCCGGTATCCCATCTGACCTGACCGCTTCGCGGATGTTGATGCGTTTGAACACCACACACACATCCTTCTCTGTGATGACCAGAGCGCTGGCTGTATTCTCTGTGGAGGAGGTTCTCTCTAGGAGGCTGGTGTGTCTGAGCTCAAAGCGGGCGTAGAAGCTGTTCAGCTCGTCTGGTAGAGTCAGTGGAGTCAGCTGTGCGGCTAGGGGTCTCTTTGTAGTCAGAGATTGTGTGTAGTCCCTTCCACATTCTGCGTGGGTCATTGCTGTTCAGCTGTGACTCTATTTTCTTGCTATAATCCCTTTTGGCTGCCTTGATTATTCTTCTGAGGTTATAGCAGGGATTTTTTATATCAGTTGTATCTTTGGTTTTGAATGCCTTTTTCCTCGTAGTTAGTGCTGTTTATATATCAGAATTAATCCAGGGTCTCCGGTTTGGTTAAACACAGACTTTTCGTAGGCACCACATCGTCTGTCTGTCTGTCTGTCTGTCTGTCTGTCTGTCTGTCTGTCTGTCTGTCTGTCTGTCTGTCTGTCTGTCTGTCTGTCTGTCTGTCTGTCTGTCTGTCTGTCTGTCTGTCTGTCTGTCTGTCTGTCTGGCTGGCTGGCTGGCTGGCTGGCTGGCTGGCTGGCTGGCTGGCTGGCTGGCTGGCTGGCTGGCTGGCTGGCTGGCTGGCTGGCTGGCTGGCTGGCTGGCTGGCTGGCTGGCTGGCTGGCTGGCTGGCTGGCTGGCTGGCTGGCTGGCTGGCTGGCTGGCTGGCTGGCTGGCTGGCTGGCTGGCTGGCTGGCTGGCTGGCTGGCTGGCTGGCTGGCTGGCTGGCTGGCTGGCTGGCTGGCTGGCTGGCTGGCTGGCTGGCTGGCTGGCTGGCTGGCTGGCTGGCTGGCTGGCTGGCTGGCTGGCTGGCTGGCTGGCTGGCTGGCTGGCTGGCTGGCTGGCTGGCTGGCTGGCTGGCTGGCTGGCTGGCTGGCTGGCTGGCTGGCTGGCTGGCTGGCTGGCTGGCTGGCTGGCTGGCTGGCTGGCTGGCTGGCTGGCTGGCTGGCTGGCTGGCTGGCTGGCTGGCTGGCTGGCTGGCTGGCTGGCTGGCTGGCTGGCTGGCTGGCTGGCTGGCTGGCTGGCTGGCTGGCTGGCTGGCTGGCTGGCTGGCTGGCTGGCTGGCTGGCTATTTACATTTCTGGAAACAATTGTGGGGGGAATATATATTTTTTTAATCAACCAAAGCTTTCGGGACCCCCCTGCAGTACCTCCGCGGACCCCCTTTGGAAGACCTCTGCTTCAGATGAAACTGAAAAATATTGCAAATAATCATGTTGGAGTAGAACGTAGAAATGGTTTTTTTTTTTTAAGAAATCTATTCATATTTGCCTTCCTCTTCCATCTTTCATGTCACGTTTGTCTATTTTAAATTGACCACTACTGACTTCTTGTGGCAGAAACATGAACCACACGTTTGGCCGCTTGAGCATGTGAACACAAATCAAATCAGACCAGCCAGGCTGCAGTCTGAATGACATGTGTCTCATTGCAAATGGCTTTGGATGAAAGTTGCTGCTACATGAATACCATGAGAACATCATCTGGCACTATTTGCATTGATGGAATGATGGATTCACTAATGATGGATTCACTTATGTGTATATTCAGAACAACACAACATCCTCCAACAACAACACTACACTACACATTACCATGCAACACACTACTACACTCAACACTACACTACACAACTTAACACCTCTCTACGACGCACCACAACACACCACACAATGTACGATAACTGGTTAGACTTTACAACGAGGGTACATTCATTGACCGTTAATTAACATGAGTTAATGAAGTAATAAACATTCGGTAAGCTAAAGGTCTGGTAATTATTTACTAATGGTGTTCAAGTCGATTATGGTATTAAGTTCAAATATTTGGTGATTTGCCCTTACCCTAACTTAACCCATACTAACTCCTATGCTAAAGCTATTTAATAATGATTATATACTAATAACAGATTTTTTTTAACGGATTACAAATATTAATTAATGCTTAAAAGATTTACCGTTATTGTAAAGTTTTACCCAATAACTCATCACTAGAACATCAGAATTATGCACCAAGCCACATTGAAGCCTTATATTATATCATAGAAGGAGGATAGACCATACATCATAGCGTTGTTGGACTTAGTAGTGTCTCTCTTTTTCTTCCCTCTGTCACTCTCTCTCTACCTCTATATCCATCTATTTCTATATCTCTATCTATCCATTTCTATACCTCTATCTATTTATATCTATTTCTATATCGCTATCTCTATCTCTATATATTTATATACGTATCTCTATCTATTTCTATATCGCTATCTCTATCTCTATATATTTATATACGTATCTGTATCTATTTCTATATCGCTCTATCCATTTCTATATCTATACCTCTATCTATTTATATTTCGATATCTTTACCTCTATATATTTATATTTCTTTATTCTACCTCCATCTCTCAATTTCTCTTTCTCTGTCTGTTCTCTTCTTTCCAAGGTATGGCCTTTTCAAAGAGTGCTATTTTGTGTGTGTGTGTGTGTGTGTGTGTGTGTGTGTGTGTGTGTGTGTGTGTGTGTGTGTGTGTGTGTGTGTGTGTGTGTGTGTGTGTGTGTGTGTGTGACAGAGACAAAGTGTGTCTGTGAGAGAGGGGGAAGGAATTCATTAAACTTTTGAATAATAAAAGTTAAGAGGGATCTTAAAAGGATGGAAAGAAAGACTGAAATAACTCTAAAGACTTTCTCTTTCCCTCTCCCACCCCCTCACACTCTCTTTCTCTCTTCCTCTCTGTCTCTCCCTGGCAGTGTTTTGTTTTGAAACATCGTACTTAAAAGATACCCTAGCCAGAAAAATATGTGGATGCCTGGAGAGAGAGAGAAAGTCAGATGGGGACGTGAGGGAGAGAGATTGAGATGGGCAGGGCCGTTGCACCAAATCCTGGGCCCCTATACACGAGGTACTGATGGGGGCCCCCCCCTCGATTGTTGACGGGGGGGGGTAGAATGATTGTTGACGGGGGGGGTAGAACGATTGTTGACGGGGGGGGGGGGGGGGAGACGAGGCCATGTGCGACGCCTAACACTATGGGCGGGTGGATAATTATTTATTTTTTTTGCCATGGGGCCCCCCTCTGCCTTGGGCTGCCTCACTTTCCCCCGCAGTCCGTCGGCCCTGGAGATGGGGTTGGGGCCGGGTGGGGGAGGGGAGGGGGGCGAGGAAGGGGGAGAGAGCAAGAGAGAGCAGTCAGGGTAGATAATCCCTCTCTTCCTTTCTTCTCCTCAGTTCAGAGTCTGTGTTTGTGTGTGTATACTGTCGTTTTGATACGTGTGTCATCTGGACATTCTGCAAATACATATGAGTTTTTTTTTTACTATTCTATTATTCTACTCAGTTTATCCAAGTTGACTTAATCGTGTGTTCTTCCACGCTGTCTGCTCCTGATGCCCCATCCTTGGGGACCACTGAAGTATTGATCTGTCTCCCCCAGCTGGTCATCATGTCCGCCACGGTGCTGCTGGCTTACTACCTGGAGTGCACAGACTTGTTCGGCGTGCACGTGCAGGGCTTTTTCTGTCACGACCCCGAGCTGTTGAAGCCCTACCCCGGGTCGGACGAGGTCAGCTTCGTGCCTCCCCTCCTCCTGTACTGTGTGGTGGCCGCCACGCCCACCGCCATCGTAAGTCTCTGCATCTCATCTCAACTTCTGTCTTACCCTCTTTTAATGTCAAGTTCACCTGGGGTCGGGGGGGAGGGGTCCGTGTTTCAGTCATCATGAAGTCTGTCATAGGAGGAGGAGTCTGTATGACCGTACACCAACGGTCCGACAGATGGAACACGCTGATCCTTACGTTGGGGCATCATAGCACGTGTCCAGGATGCCCCATTGCAGGCTTCTGACCGTATCACCCTACTAGGGCTGTCACTTTTTCCAAAAATGAAATTCGAACGAATTTCGAATGTCCATAATTAATTCGAATACATTCGAATACATTCGACCCCCCCCCCCATAGAACTATTAAAAAAAAAATAAAAAAGAAACACGACAACGACTGTTGTCGTGTTTCTTTTTATTTCTTGTGGAAATCACGTATACCTACTGAATTCATAACAGCACAGGATAAAAACACATCTTTGATAACACATTTGTAAACACAACAAGAGGAAGCTCCGACACACAAGTGCGGCTGTCTTTTACGCATTAACAATAACTGCTCGGAGCGCGATATGCGGAGCGCATGTCGTCCATGGCACACACAGCCTATATAAACGAACAATCTGTTAGGCCGACCTCCAACACGGCATGCTGCTCTTTTTATTCCTTACGGAAAGAAAATTACGAGTAGTCTCGCAGCTCTCCGTTACCGCTGCAGCTGCTTCTGTCAGCCGTGCTGTATAAG